>NC_092820.1:161099952-161382452 GCF_023375885.2 Dermacentor andersoni
TGCCACGCCCGAGGATGATGCTGGGATGTACGTGTATATATATACGAGGCGCTGTTTTGGTGCCATCAAGAAGCGCGATGTCATTCGCAGCATGCTTCGCGTATTTTTGTTCCCAAGGGGCGCGGGCCGTTCTCGCGGGGCGAGAGTTGGTCGTTATGTCGTCCCTCGCATCAAACACCGCAGGAGCCGCGATTCGCACGAGATTTTCTTGACTGTTACTATGTCGGCGAGGAGAACGTGCCTGATTAGCTTTGCTGTTCGCTGATATGACACTGGTCGATTCTAAAAGTCGGCAGAGAAAGCTTATTTGCAAGTATACGGAAGGAGCTCGGCATGAGGCGAATCGTTTTAGCGAGCTGTTAAGCTGCAAAGAAGACAAGTGAGGTGAGTGGGAAGAGAACGACAAGGCATTTGACGGTGAGCGACGTAGCGACGTAAATGCAGCCTGAACCACTACCAGCAAGTCATTCACTGATGTGTAGTTTTCGAGAGTAATGAGGTGAGAAACTTGCGGTATGGCCGCTAATAAAATCCAAACACTTTGCAGTCCCTGGCACAGTTTCGGAGTCTTAATATGCAATTGCACGGAAACTGTGAACCCTGTACTTCGTCCTCAATGATTTCGCGATTGACACAGTCTTTTGCATGTGCTCGAGCCCGTCTCAACAATCGGCCGTTGCAAGCGCAAGTTACCTTTGCCCTCGGCAAGACCTCATAGTAAAGGTCCTGACGGTTTAACTTCATTTTTACTTTTTTTAAAGGAGCACGGGCTTGGACTACCCTCTCGTCACATGCTCGTATATTACTGAGTTTGTTACCTCTGTCCTCAATGTCTTCTTTAATTAACCTACTAAACATATTGTCACGTGATTGTTAATTCTGTGTGAGGAAGATGACGTTGCACTAATAAGAGCAGTGACGCCGGAGTGTTACACACGTCGCTTTCTTTTTTTTTTTTTCAGTTTGAACTTTGGGCTCTCACCCGCCGTGGTGAGAGCCCAAAGTAGTGGCTATGGTGTTGCGGTACTAAGCCCGAGGGCGTGGGGTTGAATTCCGACCACGGCAGCCGCATTCCAATGGGGGGGGGGGGGGGGGGGGGGGGAATTTAAAAGCACCCGTGTACCGTGAACCAATGGGGCACGTTAAAGAACCCCAGGTGGTCAAAATTAACCCTGAGCCCCCCACTACGACGTGCCTCATAATCAAATTGTTGTTTTAGCACGTAAAACCTCAGAATCTAATTTACTTTTAAATCTTTGGGCTCTTTAACGCGCGTACTGAAATCTACAGAGTATGGGTGAACTGCATTGGAGATGACAAGCTGTTGTCAGGTGTAACCGCCAACAAAGTGTCGCTGAGCCTGAAAGTCGGGGAAAGGTTTCATCGTGTCGCCTTTGTTACGCCGCCACCATCATATTTGTAATCGTCGCCATGGGCGTACCTTTGCCACAGCGTCATTTTCGTGCCGTCGTAATGCCGTTGTCGTCTTCATGGTCATCACGCCGTCGCCGTCACCGCTGTCACCGAGTCGTCGTCTGCGTCATTGTCGCGGCATGGTCACGCCACTGTAACCGTTGTCATCCAGTTTGTTGTCGTTGCGTACCTTTCACGGAGTGTGCTCAGGATTGCAGCAGCATTACACCAAGTTCGGGGCCGAAACGTTGGCGGAAAATGCAGTCGCAGTAAATGACTTTAGAGAGTTATAGCTCTGTGAGCTAGCAGGCCCAGCGGGCCAGCGTAGACGCCACTGTGCATGTGGTACCGCGCATGCGCACTGGCGTCTACGCTGGCCCGCTGGCTCGCTGAGCTAACCTTCCTTTAGCTTAGACGCAAATGTGGAAGAACGGGTATAATGTTGCATCTTTGGTTAGCAGCGCTGCGACCGAAATATAGGAGGTGAGAGAAGAGACAGGGAATAGGCGCTGACTTGCGACAATTGTATTGCGCACACAGACCTGGGGAGGTGTTCTGCAAGGTCCCACGTAGTGGACATGTCCATTTCGTCTGCTGTTGAACTTCTGATTGGCTGGACTGTGGTGCGCGTCCGCAGCAGACAGGCGCCACAGTCAATCAACACTTCAGCAGCAGACGATATGGACATGTCCACTAGGTGGAATCTTACATAATACGTCCCCAGGCTTATGTACCATACCACGACACAACAGAAGAGACAGGAGGGACAGAAGAGACAGCAATACACATAGGACTTGTGTATTACATGCGCCCTCAATTATCTCTCTAGTTTGTTCGATTTTGTGGCGACTGATGATTTGTGTGCCTTCAAAAATCGGTCTGCAGCGATGGTCGCGGCAACGAATGCCGAGATGGCCGGACACAGAGTTAACGACACGGTTGTGGTGCTCTTGTAATCGTTCATCGAGGCAGCTGGATGAATCAAGTTTAGAACTGAAGGAATCACCGTTCTGCACTCTTTCTTTTTTAATTTCACCGACATCAGGAGTTGCCCGCAGAAGCGGGGAATCGAACCTGCAACCTTCCTGCTCGACGGCAGAGCGGCGCATACCGAATCACCGCAGTGGGCACATATCTTCTATACGTCATCGACTCCGTCCATAGGGAGTCTCTAGAAAAATGCTCCGTACCTACGCTTTCGCACGCCCTCGGTCTAGTGCGGGTTGTTTACCGCTGTCTGCCTAGATGGATCCCTTAGTATTTCTTTATAATCTTTTTTTCCCTTCTAGCGCGGAGGCTGTGTCTTTCTTTGCTCGCTCAGCCCCGTGATGAAGATGTGGTCCGCCCTTTCGCTCCACTAGAGCCTTGAATGATGGAAGCAGTCTCGTTGAGGAGTCACGGCCCGCCCGCCCTCTGTGGTCCGGGGGCGCCATTAAAGGAACAAGCGGCTGATGTTGCTACGGGAAAAAAAAAAAAAAGGCCCGCTTAACTTTCTCTCTCTCTCTCTCTTTCTCTCTCTCTCTATCTCTGTATCTACCTGTGCAGGCTCGTACGTATAACCTCGTCGTCCGTCCGTGTAGAGGTGAACACACACCAGCCCGGTCGCCGCCGGCGCCCTTCGAAAATAGAATTGTCGAGATTCGGAGCACTTAACGCTCGCCCTGCTTGAGACAATAGAGACTTTTAGCTTGTACGCTATTCCGGTAAACGGGAGCGGTTTGGGCGGATTACCGGATGGTCGGGGCGTAAACGTGAGCGGTGAAGCCGCCTGGTGTTGTAGAGCTCAACCAGACAAACGCATAGCTAAAACTGCAGTAACTCACCATATCCTGCTTCGCCACTCGTGAAAATTTTTGGTAGCGGCGTAATTGTGAACACGATTACGCCACTGTCGAAAATTTACGCCAGCAGCTAAGCAGAATACAGTAATTAGCTCTGTGTTTGTGTGGTTGAGCTTTGCGCCACCAGCTGGCGCCACCAATCTGGCCGCTCACGTTGACGCCCCCGCTAAACCGGAAAACCGCCCGCGTTTTCCCGAATACCGGACACGCTAAAAGTCTCTAATGCGAGCGTAGGCGCACTGCGATAAAGTAACGGGGGTTTTCGGGTCGTCATAGAGACCAGGAAGGGATGCTTTTATGCAGAGAGAGATTCAATTCAGCTTTCTGTAACTTTATAGCATCGTGGGCGCTTGTACGGTATATGCATAACCCCTTTTCGTGGTGGCAAGCGCGGACTGTGATGGAGCGCTTTTCCGAGCGTTGAGATTTGAAAGCGGAGCTGATTGCGAGGCCAGGAAAATAGTTTATCTGGGATGGGAGAAGGGAGGCGGTGAAAAGGGCTCCACTTTCCAATGTTCTTTTGGTTCTTTCTGGAGCGAAGCTTTCTTTGACTCCTCTACCCTCATTGCCTAGACCTCGGAGACAGTGCTGGTCCCGGAGACTGTAATCAAAAGTCGGAGTCACTTTATTCAATCATCCAGCGCAAAAAAGGTACAACGATTTTGAGTGGTGTAGGCAGAAAACCACAGAAGGCATGACAGATATGCACCCCGGTTCAACACAGAGGCAGTATGATGCAGAAATGAATAGCCTGCGTTAGAGCCTATAAATAAAAGTATATACTGTACATATTTTAAGCAAATTTGTGCAGTACAAAACATAAAGAACGCGTAACGTTAAAAAAAGGAAACACTCCTTAAAACACGTTCAAAGTGTTCCAAAAGAACTTGCTGTCGGGCTAGTTGGTAACCAATCCTCAATAATTAAGAGAGCACTGTGTGTGCGGGCCATATTACTGCGGGTGCGTGCGTGGTTGCGAGTGCTCCTGTTTGCGATTTTTCAACTACCTAAGATATTGAAAGTGAAGAACCATTTCAAGTGAGAAAAAGTGGCGAGCGGATCCTGATACCAGTGAGCGTCGCACGATGTGTGTCCGCGAAAGGGTCTCATCGCGTGTTTGTAACGCGGGCCCATCCTGCAGAGGTAGTGTAACATCACAACACTCGGAGGTAGGTAGTGCAAATTCCTATTTGCTCTGCCTATAGGGGTGTGCAAATAGGGATTTTTTGAGAAGGAATTGAATGCGAATGGAATAGTGCCAAAAGCGAATCGAATACTTATCGAATAGTTTTCTAATAAAAGAAACGGCCGTTATCGGAAATAATATAAAACTATGTTCACGTCCCGGCGTTCATAAAGCTAGCAAGTTTCGTTATTACAAAGTATGTTACGAAGCGCCAGGGTCCTTCAATACATAGAAAGTATTGAAGGACCCTGCTTCAGTTTAGTGAAGGCGATAGGGGAGTGAAAGAGAGCGAGGCAGATTATGACTGTAGCTCATAGAAATAAAACGCACTATACTGTAGAAATAGTTTACACCCTTATACCTGGCCTGATCTCGCGCCAGCGCAGAAAAATCCACGCGAGCTTTTCTTCGGTACGTGAAGACAACAGGTTTTGAATGCCATCCAGCATAGCACCTTGTCTATAAACTGTAAAGTAATTGACAGCCTTAAATGTGAACAAGGGTGTAAATCGGTCTATATCTAACGCCATTACACCCGAAAGTATCTAAGGGTGCGAGTTAGGCAGATTTATATCCCTACGATTAAAAAGTGTGCGTATGATTGGTATATAACCCGCACCATTGCACCCTTTTTGAGTGTAATGGTATTAGATATATAGACGTATCGATATACGCCGTTATTCACTTTTAAGAGTGTAAAGCATTTTACAGTGCATAGACAATGTGCTACCCTGGTGGTATTCAAAACCCGCTGTATTCAAGTGCTGAATAAGAGCACGTGTCGCTTTTTCTGGGCCGGTGAGAGATGAGGCCCGGCTCCCAGCTCCTCAGCTTTGCCAAACGGACGATCGGCCGGTCTCTAAAGGCTCACCGAGAACAGTGTGGCGTTGTTCGTCGAAGCAAAAACTCTGGCAGGGGAGGTGCTCCAACAGCCTCCTCTCATCTGCACTGTGATCGCATGGGTGCGTCAGCCATTCAAATACGATAGCAGTATCAATAAATGCTTATAGATAACCCTCGACAGGAGCCGGGACGACCAACGCTTACATGATGGACTACACACAGAAGTGCCTGAAGAAAATGCACCAGCGGAGCTTTGGACTGAGGGTTTCTTAGCATAGCGGCTACATTATTGATGCGAAAGCATAAAATGACCCATCGAGCGAAAATTCCGGCGTCTGTCGCCTGGACAAACGAAAAACGGCACCTAAATTCCCATTGGCTGCGACGCCGCGTCACAAGCGCGCCTCGATGGAGCAGAGGGGACGAAAGCGAACACCCGCTGCAGCGATAGCGCGCCAGGTGCCGCGTGAGCGCTGAGGGCATCGTGGTACGCTACGTCACTCTCGCTCTCGCTCTCTGAATTCTGTGTTATTCGTCCATTCCTTGCCCGCGCAAGCTCTGGCCTGCGTTTCAACAGGTGTCTCAACGGGCTCGCTTGCTCGCGAAAGAGAGAAATAATTTTATTTTGCACGAAATGTGGTTAGGGGAGGGGGTAATGACAAGAAGTCTTCCCCCTCCCCTCTTTAGACGGCAGCCGGCAGCCCTTGGGCCGCGGCGGCGTCTTCAGCCATTTGGACTAGACATGCTTGAACATCCGGGTCCGAGCCGAGTAGCACGGTCTCCCATTGCTGATATTTCATTATTAAAGTTGACTGTTGTGCTTCTGATTTACTGTTACTATATTGTTTCTCTGGGCATGCCCAGATTATGTGTTGAAGGTATGCTCTGTTGTTACTGTGCTTACATGTGTTTGTGTATACGCCTGGGTGATAGTGACTGAAGGCAGTGGGGTGTGGAAATGTGTTGGTTTGTATTAGTTACCAAGCCACCAATTGCCACTTGGTTAACGAGCAATGGGCCCGCGAGGAGTCCATAACTTGAAGGACCGCTCAGCGGCGTTCAAATGGACGTTAATGGTTTGCCGTTTAGAACTCATAAGAAGTGCTTAGGTGAGCTCGGCTTTTTAACAGTAAAACGTTGATTAATTAATTCACTCATTCGTCCGTTTGTTGGTTCGTTCGTTCATGCGTTCATGTAAAAGCAGCGCATTAAATCCCGTCCCTCTCTTTGTATTTCTTGGAGGCTTTGTACACGAGGCGACGAGGTTCTCAGACGCGACCTTTCTCGTTCAAGAAGAACGGGGCGGAGCCCATCTGTCAACGCAAAGAAAGGCGCTCGAATAAGGAGCGTGCGTACGTGTAGACCTTGCCCATTCCACCTAAAAAAAAAAAAAGCAGTTCGATGTGGAGACGATAACTGACATCTTGTTGACTCTGCAAAGAGTCTGCGGCGCCGTTGGTGTATAGCGGGCTCCTCATTGTTTCCTTCCCCCTTCTCCTGACCTCTCGTTTCTGTGTTTAGCTCGAACGCTTAACTGGTTGCGTGGGAGTACCACGAGACGGCGTCGAGGGAGTCAAGGCGTTTTCAGGCTCGCCCGTCTCTTTTTTGGTTCTCGGTACTCCAGTCTTTCTTTATTCCTTTCCTTCCTTCCTTCTTTCTTTCTTTCTCTCTCTTAACCGCTGCTGATGAAGGGGCGTGTCTGGGACACGTTCGCAATTGTCGCTTCAGAGGCGTACCCAGCCATTGTCTTGGATTGCTTGGCAAATCGCAGCCGCTGTTGCTGCTGTTGCAGCAGGCGGGTCCCGTGTGTACACTGCCTGAGAGCGAAAGCAGACACCGGCATGCGTAATTGTCCGCTGCGCACACTTACAACCGAAATAACGGCCTTAGGGAGCCCGATAAATAGTGCACGCAAGATTTTTGCGGTACCCCCTTTACGAGACGAACGGGCTTGCAAATTCTGTGCAGTGGAAGGGTAAGCCGCGGGACGTGGCCCGTTTCCGGCCAGCAGCGCGTGAGACACTCGCCGAGAGGACTTAAGCGGGTTATATATAGCGCACGCTGGTACTCGGTAGTGAGGTCTAAGGTTCGATTTCCAACTGCGTCGACCACATTCTTGGTGAACCAGAATATTGGAGAGGAATCACGTCCATAAGCTCAGAAATTGATGCACATTAAATAAATCCAGTAAATCATGGTTGAAGCATCCTCCGCTAAGCATTCATCGCTTTAAAAACGTAGCTTTGGGATCTTTATTATTCAGTCAATGAAACAATCAATCAAACAATCAATCAAACAAACAATCTGGAGTAAACAAGACGAAATACAATGCCATTCCAATGTGGCCTGGCTTTAAGGGTTCACTGGTTCTGGTCCCATGAACAGGCGAAAGCAGGCACGAACTGTATTTATAAGCATATGAAGTTAGGTTGGTCATTTCTAATGTAATAATTAGTTCGACTGGTCAAGATAAATTTGTTGCTGAAGGTTCATTGGCGGACGTTGGTATGTGAGTCATCGTTGAAGTCCTCGTCCTTTCCTTCAGTCGTCCACGTAATCTGCTTTCGCGATACTCACCGTATCTACACGATTCTAGCGGACTTTCCTTTTTTTTTCAGGAACATTCACTACAAAAGCAAAATAGAAGAAAAGGACATCCTCATTAGAATCGAGTACGATACAAAAACTGCAACAGTAGCATCCTATTCTCATTGCCGTTACAAGAATGCCGTAGTCTAACCCAATGCGCATGGAGGTTGCAGCTGCAGGAGCTGTGATGGCTGCGATAGCTGCGGCAAAGTTTGTACACCGTGCGAGGAGATCATCGACCACCGATCATCGACCACCGAAGTGGCTGACGTTCAACGTCAGCCACTTCGGAGCGCGCTCAGCCAACTGGACAGACGAGCCTTCACAGAGGCAAACGAATTCTCGGTATGCTTGTTTTTGTCCGTCGTCGAGCGAGAAAGCTACGCATGCTGTAATGACTTTTGTGAAATCAACGGACCCTAAAAGAGGCCTGTACCTGTACCGCACCTGTACTGTACTGTGTGCGTTAGCCATGTCTCCCTATCTCTTTTTAGCTTCTTCCTAATTATTTCTATCCATGACCCCTTCACCGCCGAGCAGGGTAGCCAACCCTATGGCTAACCTCCCCGTCTTACCTTGTTCTCTCTCTCTGCGTATGTTCATTAGGCTGTCATATAAGCTTCAAGACATTTACTGACAGCAACTATGAGTGCCGGATCCACTGTCGCTCGGATGCAGTATACAATCGAGCGCCTCTACGACGTAAGCTTTTACAACCTACGAAATTACCTTTAAAAGCGAAGGAAGGATCGTTCCGGTTTTATATTGAGCGGTGAGGTGCGCGACCTTTGCAGCGAAGTCACTTGCACAACGAATGATTTCGTAGACCTCAAGCACTTCGCTATAAAGGCGTTCGACTTTTGCGTCATTTATTGCGATTAGTGTAACTCGGCGCAGTTTAGAATGAATAGACTTAGGTGCAGGTTGAAGAACCCCAGGTGATCAAAATAATTTGGAGTCTCACACTACTGCCTGTCTCGTAATCATATCGTGGTTATGGCTCGTAAATTTCATTAATGTAATTGCTGGGTGCATTTACCTTGTTTGCGCGGAAAGACTCCTTTCATATCTTCCTTTTTTCTCTACTATTTGCCCTTCCCCTTAGTGCAAAGAATAACCAACTCGATAGTTAGTCCGATTATTCTCCCTGCTTTTCATTTCTCCCATTCCTTTTAATTATTATTTATACTGCCTAGGACTAGGTCTACTCAGTGTGTGCAGACATTGCGTTTCATGTCAGTCAATCAACAGTAGGAAGGAATTAAGGAACTAAAGAACGAATGAGTTATTTGGCAAGATGGCCTATACGCCTAAGCGGAGTAGGTGGACAGGAGTATAAAGATAAAATAATATAAAACAGGCAGTCACTGTGCAATATAAACAACGCCACCACCATGCTTATGATAAATCTCACATTAAGATTCTTTCAAATTAATAAGGTCATCCAACATACGTGTCCAATCGGGAGGTTCTCTTTGGACGTTAAGAACTTCTCGAACCTACTCAACGTATTAAATCGAATATGTCGCCGAAAGGAAAAAAAGAAAACGAAACTAGCAGATTTGCAATCTTTAAGTATCATCATCAGTCATCAACTTTGGACGAATAGGCCAGATACGCTTGCTTGAAGAAGTAGAAATAAGGAAAGAATTAAGGGAGAAAGGTATACATAGTACAAAGGAATGCTGATCACGCTATATTACATCGCCTCACAGAGTCCGGTACGGATTTTTCAGCGCTGGAATCGACGTGGCCTGACCTTCGGTGACCTATCCTTGGTTTTGTCCACCAGGCACCACGAGCAATCGGAACGCGACGAGCGCCCAGCCCAGAAAGACAAGAAAGAGAAGCCGCCCAGAGCGCTCACTCACGCGCAGATGCTTCACGCGCACGTGAAATAAGCTGTTCCTGCAGAAGCGAAGCCTAAACGGCTGCAGCCTCGTTTCCTAGCCCCTCCCTGTCTGTGGGCCTTAGGTTATCCGCGCCGCCGTTCGTCACAGATCGTCGCCTACTCGCATTCGCAGCCGCTACCGGGCAGGACCGAGACGTGCCAAGCTTCTCCAGGTCGGCCATAGACACACCCTTAGCTCATGGAATCGTCGTCCGCGGGCCAGTACAACGTGTCGCCCGACTCGGCAATAGCCGACGTCAATTCGGCTTCGGCCGCGTCGGCCAGCGGCGAGCCGTCGTCTAACCGCGGAGGAGATAATACGGGAGCCGCCGACGCGGCAACGACCACCTCCGGCCGCACTCCGGACAGCGCCAGGAGCGCCTCGGGTACCGGAGGCGGCGAGCAGGCACCTCACCAGATGACTCATTCGTACTCCCTGAGTGCCATTCCAACTGACCAGGGGCAGCGGGACAAGAAGAGGGCCACGGCCAGGTCCTCTCTGCCCACTGGCTACTCGGAGGCTTCGTACCGCAGCGAGGAGTACGCCCACAGACAGTCGCCCCCGCAGCAGTTCGCGGCGCACCAGCAGATGGACCCCCTGCCGCGACCCTACCCTCCCCAGTCCAAGAGTTTTGGGTACGCGCCCAAGGACCTGTCGCGATCCATGGGATCCACGGCGCTTCAGCGCGAGGACTCGTCCGGAGGGTACGCCGTGGAAGGCCCGATGGCCAAGGGAGACCCCGGGCGCGCCGTGCGCATCGACTACAGAGCCCCGGTACCCCACGGCATGAGCCGCAGCTTGCCCAAGCAGTCCTACTTTCCAGACGAAGAAGGTGAGCGCGTGTACTATCCGTCGCGCAGTGCCGTGTGCTTGCAGGACGTGCCCCAGAAGCAACAGTACGCGGAGCCCTACTACCCGCCGCACATGCTCCGCAAAGCTGACCCCGGCGGAAGGGTCTCGAGTTCGTCCTCCTTCAAGCCCAAGCGCGTCGTGGACGATCGGCAGGCCGAGCAGCGCTACTACGCCCCGTACTCGGCTGGGCTTATGCACCCGATGGTTGCCTACGACGACCTCGAGTATCGCAAGAAGCTGGCGGCTTACACCGGGGACCAGCGCTGGATGTACAATCGCTACCAGGCGCACCACCAACAGTACGCGGTGCACATGATGCAGGAAGCCGGCGGCAACGATGCCTGTCGCGAGGCCGGAGACACCGTGGTCGTCAAGTCGTCCGGAGACTCTGGCGGTGAAGTCTCGAAGTACGCCACCATGTCTCAGCAGAAGCTGACGCCCGAAGACGTTAACTCGATGTACGTCATCGTTCGCGACGCTCAGACGGGCACCGACACTCCGCTGCCCGCGACAGTGGATGTTGACGAATCTCCTCCGCCTTCGAAAGCAGCCGAGATGCCCTTGCTCGGCGAAGTCGCCGCTCGGCAGAACCAGGAGGCTTCGGGTTCTTCGTCGTCGTCTTCGTCGAGTGAGGATGAAGAAGAAGAAGAAGAAGAATCATCGTCGAGCTCGGAGTCGACGTCTCGCTCGGCCACACCTGTGAACAAAGCTGGCAGCGCCGAGGAGTACATGGCTCCCGAAGTTGTCAAGCAGCGAATGATCGCCCAACACCTGCAGCAGCTTCAGCTGCAACACCAGCAGCAGCTGATGAACATGACTCAGCAGGAGTACTCGGATTATCAGGAAGCCTTGCGAATCTACGAAAACTACTGCCAGCAGCTGCAGCAGCAGCAACAGCAGCAGCAACAGCAGCAGCAACAGCAGCTGATGATGCAGCAGCAACAGCATCGCCAACAACCTCAGCAGCAACAGCAGCAACAGCAGCAGCAGCAGATCCAACAGCAGAACCAGTTCCAGCAACAGTCCCATCAGCAACTGCAACAGCAGCAGCTTCAGCAACAGCTTCAGCAGCAGCAGCTGCAGCAGCAGAAGAGTCAGCAGCAGTTTTATCAGCAACAGCAGTTGGACCCTCGCGGTGCACTGCCAGAGAAGAAAAAATCCGTGTACTTCGCCGGCGCGAGCAACGAGGGCGCGGGCGAGATGGCCGTTCGTGTTCCGGGTGAAGGCTCCAGCATCCGCTCGTTCCAGTCGCGAACCAGCGGGGACGTTGGAACCGGCGAGGTCAGCGTCGAGGACAACCGCAGCCTACTGTCGAGCAACACGAACATGGTGACGCCGCTGCTGCGGCCCCTGCTGCCCGAGCGATCCGGACGCACTGCGACCAAGGACAAGATGGAGCATCTCTGTCTCGCCGTCAACGTGGTCCTGTTCAGCGTGCTGGCCGGCGTCGTGGCAGCTTTCATTGTCCAGCAGGTGACCCACTCCATGTGATGGACCGGCAGCGCCCGCCTGCCAGTCACCGAGGAGGGCCAACGTGTGGCGGCACAGCTCGTCGCAGCTTCCCATTCAAGATAGCGGGGCGTGCACATGCTACGGCCGGATCGCCAAGACAGATGACGTGCGAGGTCCACCTCTCCTGGACAGTCCGTGTCTTCTTCTGTGGCTCCTCCGAGCGGATGTTTTCTGAGACCCTACCACCGCCGCCGCCGCCGCCGCCGTTGTGCCAGCCTTCCTTGGGCTCTTCATTGCTTGGCTCGAAGTCTTTTTGCCCACTTGGGTTTTTTTCTTCTCACTTTTTCCTTTTCCTTGTGTGTGCTGTAACCAACGTTTATTAAAGCTTCTTTTTTCTTTGGTTCTGTCTTATGAATGATCTCTAGAGGCTGGATTATAGGCAAATGCCTGTTAGCTTACGCCAACCAGCGTCCCACACTTATAAGCACGAAATAACGGTCACATGGTTTAGCAACGACTTCATAATACATGTAAATGCCTATTTTGGTCCTTTGTATCTACATATGCCTTTGTTTGCTTTTATAGCACGTGAAAATGCTTTTTATAGGGCTCTGTGTTCCGAAAGCACATTCGCTTCTTTCCAGAAGACCTGGCAGCACTGGCGGACGCTGTTGCTAGTGTAAATGCACCTGGCAAAGTGACCTAGGAAAGAAGCGCATACGCGGGGAACGTTGGTTGGGCTTTCGAGGGTCTCTCGGTAAACTGGCTGACTGACACTCGTTAGTGCTGCCGAAGGAAAAGATGACGAAAGGTATCCTCCGACTGTGGGCATACTACTACATATTACACTGCAGGCGGGGATTTCAGAGGGAAAGACGCAGAATTAGATGCACTGTAGACAGTAACGTACCACAAACACTTGACTGTAGATGGCGCTGCGTGCTTGCAAGGTCCGCTAAAAGTCGACTGCAGTTGCACAGTCCCATTTTTTTTCGGCACCTCCTATCGTTTGGTGGTTGTGCTGATCACGAAGCGCCAGATTCGGGGCTTTTACGCACGAAAATCACGATGTCATTATGAAGTAGGCCTTAGCGGATGACATTGAAATAATTTAGACCACCTGGGGTTCTTTGACGTTCACTTAAATCTAAGTGAGCGAGCGTTTTTTTTCATTTTTTTTTTCACATCGGTGCTATCGATGTGCAGCCGCCGTGCACAGGAATCGTACCCGAGACCTCGTGCTTAGCATCGTAGCGCCGTGACCACTGAGGCAATGTGGTGGGTTGTACTGATACGCGAGCCACAATTGGCGGATCATCTAAAATCGGCAATACATACATGAGCAATAAACACTGTCCCTATCTTCGTTGTGTATACAGGGTGTCCCAGCTAAGCTTAGCCAGAGTTTAAATATATACAAATGCCACGTAGCTCGACAAAACAAAGGTAATGTTGTTTGCCGTCGCTTGGAGATACTCAAATTATTTTTTCATTCCGCCTAATTAGATAATAATTAACTTCTCAAATATTATAATTACGAGATTAAAAGTGTCAATGAGAAAATTGTAGAGCGACATGAAAAACTCCCGATACAGCTTTCTGCTGCTCAATTCGCGCTGCATAAAAGCGTTTTTCCGAGCGTGAAAGAAGCCCGCATATACTTGTAAAATTGCCGCGCGACTGGCCGCTCCAGGCACATTGCGTGTACTGGCGGGCTTTTCTCACGCTCGGAAAAACATTTATTTCTTTTGCTTTGGCTCACTGACATTTTGGGGATTCTTAAACACGAATACGCAAGAATCTCTCCAGAAGAACTTCAGTTTGGGCTAGTTGGCGTTTACTGCATATCATATTGACCGCAAATAAAGACGGGGACAGCGGAAGAGTCAAGAATCTGAGTGCGTGAAGCCTTCGATCATACGAAAGTACAAAAAGAAAGAAAGAAAGAAAGAAGGAAGGAAAGAAAGAAAGAAAGAAAGGAAGAAAGAAAAAGAGAGTAAAATAAAGCAATGCTCCATACAACACTACCCTCGATGTTCAGTGCTCGTTTTCAGCTCACAATTTTATTTTGACCCAAAGGGCCTCGAAAGCCAATCATGCGTTACTGTACTTATAGCTTTTAAAAGATCAGTAAATGTGCAGCATTTAATTCTTCTGTATTCTGAGTGGAACAATGGATGACGGGAATCCATTAGGCACGGATTTTAGTTCCTGGACTAACCTTTCTTCAGATTTCGTGGCCTAGTTTGTGTTACAATGCCCTAGATACGCCCGCGGGGTAAATTTTCGCCGCCGTCGTGCTGTCACGCCGCGAGCTCGGAGTTTTCGGGGGTCTCCAGAAACGCGAACTAAGCGCAGCGCGTCTGGCTGCAAAAAAAAAAAAATAAAAAAAAAAAAAGCCGACCCTGGACTCGCCGTCAAGTTTCGCTTCGTAGGCTTCGCAGCGGCAGCCGGGGTAGCAGCCTTCTGCCTCCCGCTGCCGGCATGAGCTCTGTGCGCACAAACGCTACATAGCGTTCATGCTGATCAGCTTTGTGCACACCATGCCGTGGTGGATGTACTTCATAGTCCGAGCAGGATGGACTGCAAACCTCAAGTTGAAGGCGTACCTGATCATTTCTTTGAGCAGTACATCTTGCGGGCCTATGGTTGGTTCGTTATTAGAGACTGCTACATGCGGAGCGAAACGGGAAACAGACAACACGAAGAGAGGGAACGTGCTTGTTTGAAAGCTTTCTTCGTGTTCCTTCTCTTTGCGTTCTCTGCTTCCCGTGTCGCGCTAGTAAGTATCAGTCCTTTCACAGGGCGCCGACAAACGCCAATGCGCTGTTTTTCGTCGGTCCTATCTCGCGCTCCAGGGAACCTTCTTACCAAGCTACTTGCCCCATACCAGCCCCATGCGCAGGCAAAATGCACCATGCTTGAGCGGCAATGTATACATATATGAAGGCTCCATGTATTGTGCTCTGTCGTGATGGGACGCCTGCAGCGCCGCCGCTCGTCATCCCGACAGCGTTGTGAGGCGCCTGGTAGAAGCCAGGGAGCTGTTTCTGCGGCGTGGCAGCACTTGCTTGGCAGTTTTATGGCGTGTTGAATCTTGGCAACGTTTCGCCCACTGTGATTAGAACACCGCCGGAGGAACTCGAGCGCGACGATGTAGACCTTGCTATCGTGTTGTGGATTTCACCCAAACTGCCATTCTTTTCGTGCTTGCTCGAGCAACACTTGAGGCGCCATTGTAAGTAGAAAAGCTTGGATATTAAATATACGCTATACGTGTTCATAGTGTCGGAACAAATCTATAAAGCATGTTGGAAACAGTGTGCGGATTGACAAAAAGAAAGATGAAGAAGAAAAAGCGGCCTCTCGTATATCATGTTTCTTACTATAAAGATGGGCTGTACGAATTCAATGCATAAAATAAGTCTTGCATCGCGAACACATTATAGTGCTTATTTTGGCCGCTATCGTGCCTAAAACTAGGCTTCAGGTATCTGTTTTAGGCGCCAGGCGCGCTAAAGCAATTGAAGCGAGTCCCGATTTTGGTATTGCTGCTTCTTTGAAATATAAATATCACAGTTCCCATCGTTCAGGTGCTGCGACAGCCGCGTTGCCTCGATTCTGGTAACCTTGAGATGCATCGGTAGGTGAGAATAGGAAGATAGCGGAAGCCAATACGCGTAGCTATTAGAGGCCGTAAAGCTTGGAACATGTTTTCGCACCAGAATTTACAAAGGAAGCCCCAGACCCTACAGTCAATTGGTATCAGCGGCGCCGTAAACAGTGCGTCTTCTATCGCAGGATATCCCGCAGGCCCTTAACCATCGGTTCACGCGATCCGGAAGCTCTTGGCACGCCACCCTGCTTGTTTGGCGCACGCGTCAATGACGACGATTTATGAACCCTGTAGGGCTCGTAAGGTCCCAACGACGTGCCGCCGTGCGCGGCGGGCCTTTCATATAGGAGACCCGAAGCCCTAGAACCATCGCGTGTAGCGTATATTGTACAGGCTCTCGGCGCGCTCTTAATTAAACAAGCCCGGCGGCAGCGCCGGTGCTTCGCTTCGGGTGTCCGGTCCTTCTATGTGCGTACACGAAGGGGGCCCAGCCTGCCCCCCCCCCCCCCCCTCTCCAGCCTGGCGGGCAGCACCGGATTCTTCGTGTTTGCAAGGGGTATAGCCCCTCCTGAGGTACCGCAGCACCGACCATTGCGGGTGTGTTTGCGGACGAAATTCTCCACGTTCACGTACCCTCCTCCTCGCCTTCGCATTCGGGCCTCGATCCTACCCCTTCTCAGCTTCTTTTCCCCTTCTTGTCTTGTTTTATTTTTTATTCTTCTGCGGCAGCGTGCAGGGGGAAAAGAAGAAAAAGAAAATGCTCGGCGAGCCATGCTTCAAACTTAATGAACTCTGCCGCACTATAAGGCCACGGCGTCTAATTACGGTGGCCCGGCAACGCTCAAGCACGCCTGCTACAGGTGCACCGCGGAGACGGAACGACGCGCACTTAATATCGTCGACCGGTCGGTGGGGGCCCGGTTGCGCTGGGGCCGACATCGGTTCGGGGCGCCCGACCTGGGCTGTGTATGCGCGCAGCCGAGCGTGCAAGTGCTCGAACACCTTCGGCGCCCCGGACGCGTTAATGGATCGTCGCCATTCGAGCGGCTCGGCGCGAAGGACCTCTGACGGTGCGCGCCCGCCCGGCGAAGCGCAGTCAGTCTAGCCGCCAGGCTACCTTGAACACCGAGTAACTGTCTGGCTACTCACAAGGGGGGAGAGCAGTGGTAACAGTCCACACAGGATGGATGGATGGATCAATGGATGGATGGATGGATGGATGGATGGATGGATGGATGGATGGATGGATGGATGGATGGATGGATGGATGTTATGAGCGTCCCCTTTGGGACGGGGCGGTGGGTTGCGCCACCAAGCTCTTGCTATTATACTGCCTAATGTCCTATCTAGGACAAAAAAATAAAGAAGAAGAAGGAAAAAGAAAAACACGATGAGCTCCCACAACCAAATTTCCTGACCCGCTATTGTGAACTTTGCCTTTGTACGTCTCCGTTTTTTTTTGTCGTTTCCCTACTTTTCTTCCCCCAGTCTTCCAGTCGCCTCGTACTAATCTCTATTGCGGACACGTTTACTTTTCCCGTGCTCTCGCTGAACCCAAGGGCTTCAGGGAGGCCAGTGGTGCCTAAATCGACCGCTGGGCAGACGTCTTCACATTCTGATAAAACATGCTCCATCGTCTCCCCAGCTTCACAGCAGCAAGCACATGCTTCTTCTTCCTTCTTATATCTCGCTTTATAGGTGCGTGTTCTAAGGCATCCAGATCTCGCTTCGAAAAGTACTGAGCTTTCCTTTGAGTTATCATAAATTGTTAGGATACCCATAACGCAGTGGGCCCTCTATCGGCACAAGACGTCTCTTCCTGGAGGCGCGCGGGCTCTTTCGAGCCGAAAGAGTCGGTCTGCGCCGTATCCGTGTGAAGACGTTGATTGTGCCTGACAGGGGCGTCGGTGCGAATTGTTGCGCGTGCTCCTAGGGCAGTGCAAAAGCGTCGCGCGTAAATGGACCTCTTAGTTGGTGTGAGAGAACACCCTCTCGGATCTGAACTGCACGCCTTGAACTGGGAGATGTTTTCGGACTGCGGGGGACTGCTGGTTCGGCTTCCCGCGCGAAAAAAAAAAGGCAGTTCTTTTTTTTTCAGTTTGCACTTTTAGCCACGAATGTGTGCAAAGCGGGGTAGTTTTATGCGACCATTTCGCTTTTCCTGTAGCGCTCAACAGCCGCGCCAACCACGGTCTTAAGATATCAAGCAGCCTTAATTTTTATTGCGATAGGAATTATATGGACGCTTCAGACATGCGCACGTGACAGAAAAAAAAAAAGAAAAGCAACCGATTACAGTTAAAATTACTTCTGTAAGGAACGTATTTGATTGCCGTTAGTAATAACAGCCCAAGGAAAGTATACCGAGCAATTACGAAGAATTAATCGATTAATTTAACGTTACTTTTCACCCTACCTTAGTTAACATTGCACAAGTACAGCAAATAAAACGAGCTGGACTGGCTCTTTCGATGCGTCCTCTGCAGGGCTTTTACACATTGTTTATGTTAACTAAGAATTGATTTTCAACATTCTCTTCCGTCATCTTTCCTCGTTTTCTTGTGAAGACATCTTGTAGCGACGCTGATAACTCGCTCGATGTGCGCGCTGGAGAGAAGGGCTGTTTTGTAACGTACGAACACTTTGCTCACAAGATAGGATTTGCTAATGCACCAGCATGGTTACTCGAGATGGAGTGTGTCGATACTCCGAACTGCAATGCCGGTTAGTCTCCCGACTCTCGCCACCCCTGGACCCCATTAAGGACATAATAAAGCTTTATCTCTCTCTCTCCTAACTGCACTGCGTGCGAAGAGACGGGGGACGTTCAACAATGTCTGTGGTCTTCCCTAAAATACCGAGAGGAAAAGGACGTTCCGCTTGAGAACCTTCAAGAGAATGACCTTCCGCACGCATGCCTGCAGCACCTTGTAATGTGCAAGCGTCAGTATATAGCCTGCAAAAAAGCCTCAAGTCTTCTTCTTGCATTTCTTAAGGAAGACTGGTTTGATTGACATGTGGTGAGATACCGCAGTAATGTTCAAAGGTCGAGACGCTCAGGAGGCGCTACTACCGACCTTCATCGCCGGGCTAAACACGCTATTTGCATGCGGCTATTTGCATACGGCAGAGAAATGCATTGGCGTTCCAGTTAATTTGTTAACAAAATGTCGTTTCATGCATTGAAGCGCACAAGTAACTAGAACACCAGGGCATTTCTCCGCGAAATTCGGGAACTTATATCTCGAAACTGGTGTCACCTTTAAAATTCGTTCCAAGTGGATGCGCCTTGCGAAGTCCACGGATAGAATTTGTAAATTGCGATATGGGTCATAAGATAGTTAACCAAAACATTAATGAGTGAATTATTGTTAATTAGTCTATTTTTCATTTCAATTTTTTGTGCAAATAGTTCCGCCGCTTCGAGTAGACCGACTCATAAACTAGAATTGAGCTATCTGCCACAGGCAACCTTTAACAAATTTTGAAAGTGTTCGCTGGAACATCCTGTATATGCTTACCTATTAGCGAAACGAGCCAACGTTTCGACAAGTGGGCTTGTCTCTTTCCAGGCATGTTTACCTATGCCATATATGCAAAATTGCTGCTATTTCATTCACCCGCCAAAGCTGCTCAAATGGGGCTGAATTATTTCTCAGAATGTTTTAATATCGTAGCGCGAAAACAATTATCTTAAAACATTTCATTCACAGCACATGCCTTTTATCTTAAATATTGTCAGAGTATTAAAAGCATGAAACAGTTTTAGTGCTCACAATCTGAAAAAAAAAAAAAAAGCATGTCGTTTCACCGGCGCAGCTCCTTACGGGCTGCGTATTGGCGCCTGTGCGCTTCCATTACAGACACTGCATTTTAAAGCCTTTAATGCTGTCGAGAATTTCGGCGCTACCCTCATTTGTACCATCCTCATATGGTCACACCTGCGTGTATACTTTAAGCACCATCCGAGGAGTTGAACGCGCAACGCTACACCTTGCTATCGGTGTCAGTGCTAATTCATTGCCTTTAGTGCGAAACTGCCGTTTTTTCTTAACGCGAAAAAAGGGGGCCTCGATCTCAATTTGCTCATTTCGCTAGATAGGCTACATCTTGTCTATAGCGGGTGCGATTGATCTGAACTCTGATTTTCTGTCTCAATTTCCTTGCCCTGTCCCCTCCCCACATGTACAGGAGCAAACCGAACGAAGTACAGTTAACATCCTTGCCTTTCCCTCCTTTCCCCCTCTCTCTTTTGTTGATATATATTATTGATCAAGGTTCTCGCCAATTTTTATTTGCTGTTTTCCCAATTGGCTGACGCAACCTGAGGCTTTGCACTCCAATGCAAGGATTTGGTGAGACGGAGCACTGTAAGCAGCTATGTTTCTTACATGTGATCGAACATTTTTCTTCGGTAACTGTTATAGCCTTGACAATAACGACGTTAAGTGTGCGAGTGCGCCAACGTGCGTAGAAGGCGTGTTTGCGTTATTAATGTTTGTAGCGGCGTGGGGTAGCCTTCGCCTCAAAAGTTGCGCTATTCGTAAGCTCGACGCCTGTCCTCGTAACCACGCCCGCGCTGGACCGGTCCCATACAATGGCGTTAGCTTGGACTGCCTCGCGTGTCGTTAATTACGACGCCTATATAGCCATCGCGTGCGTCTATAGTAATATCCGGATTTCACTCTCGTCCGTGTAACGCAGGCCAGAAATTTGTGTAGTCGACCTTCGAAGCACTTTCGTCACGCTCATACTCGTCATCGCAGGAAATACAAAAAAAAAAAGAGACACACGAAAAAGAAGTTCACAGATGTAGGCTTGACAGCTGACGCCACCATCTTCTCATAAACAGCTTCAAACTCTTGGATTCTGTGCGGGGACGCATAACCCCGCACAAGTTATCGCGCAAGGGCCGAAACTCCATATAGCAAAGAAAAAAAAAAAACGAAAAAAGAAAACACTACTAACCAGATATAAAATAAAACCATATTAACATATGGGGGTCTCAAATGAAAACCCATGTGCTCCCACACGTCAAGCGGGAAAAGTCTCATATGATCGTACGCGCATGAAAGTAAAATTTCTCAATATCGCGCGTGGCTGATAGCGGGATTGGACTCCTTGAGCTGGACTACTCGAAGCAGCGGACATTCGTCGCACGAGAAATCAAAATGTATAATCGGCAAATAAAAAGATCACTAATTAATTTTACGAGTAATTACTTCACATCAGATATTTAAAATTACGAATTGTAGCCGGTGAGTTTACAAGGCATGTCTACTTAGACCGAATTCTAAGGTTCGCGCGGGTTTCAGAATATGCGCCGCTGCTTCACTTACTGTCTTATCAGGACGCCGTTTCAAGCACTCTGTCGCAAAAATAACGAGAACTCCTATGTATTTCGTTCAGACCCTTTGGGGATGAGTATCTCGAAACTGGTGTCAACTTGAATATTCGTTGCAGGGATATACGTTGTGCTGCTACATCGGGTGGTGCAAGGCAGCAGCATCATAACAAAAGACCTATAGCGAGCCGGAGCGAACGCCAAAACGTCGCGACGTCCTGCTCCCACGTGACCACCTTCTGAGTCGTGACGTCACAAAACATATACATTGAGGGAAACTAAAGCAAAACTGCTTCGCAGAAAAGCCGTTGCAGTGAATCTTATAGGACGCTCGCGCGTTTGCCAGTATTTTGTATGCGATTTTAGAGGTCCAGGACGTTCACCTAACGTGATAAAATGCATGAAAAGTAACGAATGTGATGTCGGTAATCATATGTCAGTATCGTATGTCAGTAATCAAATATCAGTGTCAGTAGTCCATTAAGAGGCTCTATAGGCTATGTTCTATGTGCCACGCGAAGATACTCGAGGACGTGCGCTTTAATAACAAATTATATTATTCGTGCGTAATACTGGCATCTCAAACGCACTCACGCGCAAACAGACACGCACACGCACGCGCGTACGCAAGCACAAACACACGGGCACAAAAGCGCGATAACAAATGGCAAGTGTTTGGACTGCAATATAATTACGCATCGCCGCCCGTGCCAAGCGATATCCTCGGCGCTTGCGCACATATTTACAGAACGCGCGCGCGCCCGCATCGTCCCCGGTCCACATCATCGCGGCGGCGTCGAGTACACGCACGTGTGTATACACGCACGACATCGTCGGCGCGTGACGCGCGTTATTAACGATTCACGACGTCGCCGACAAAAATGTCCCGGCGTCTCCGAAGGTGTGTCTGGTTACACCTTGTAATTATCTCGCGGTTTCAATTTTCGCCAACTTAATGAGAAACTGCTCGCCTTCGAATTGGCCGCCGGCGGCCCTTCTACGCAAGCAGAGCCATGCACGCAGGCCGCGCGCGAAGTACTCGCTCTTCGCGTATATTGTGCGAACGTGTTTAGGCTATCAGTTACGGCGCGAGGTAGTAATTAATGGCACCACCTTCTCCGGCGTCCTCCCTAACGACGCGCTATTGCGAAGTCATTCGTTGTACTGCACCAGCGCATTCGCCGTAGGCCAAGAGTTGCACTGCAGGTATCCTGCCTGAACCCGTTACATGAAACATTGCTCGAATTTCACGCGCGGGGGACACCGTATTGCCCGCCGCAGTGGCGTTGTGTTGCTGAGCGCGAGGTCGCGGATTCGATCCCCTGCCGTTGCGGTCGTATTGCGATAAGGACTGGATGAAAACAAGAAGGAAAACGCTCGTGTAAACTTCAATTTAGGTCTGCGATAAACAACCCCGAGTGGCTGAAATAAATTTGTAGCCGCCCCCACTGTGCGGAATCCTTCATTGCCCGTGGGTTGCTTTTGGGAGGTTAAACCCAACGCAGTATATCCTCGTTATAATGAAATCACCTTAATCAAAGTATTGCTTTACTCGAAATATTGATTTATTGGAAATTTTTCGCGGTCTTGACCGCAGTGCACGCGTTTTCGACCGGATCATGCGGAGTGCGGTTGCACCGGCACTCCGCTTAGTACGAAGTGCAAAGCGTGAAATTCGCATGGGACCACTAGGTGCACAAAATGCGATGGTTAGGTGCATTTGTTCGATCTAACCTATACTGAGACAATGAATGCTGCGGAGGCCACCCCACCACGTTGCGGCAGTATCTAAGGACTAAATATATCCGACAAATATAATTTATACACGAGGCAACTGTTTGCTGGCGTCATCAGAATTTCGCCTTTGTCAGTGCCGCCAATTTCGTGTGCAGCTTTGTTTCAATATACATTTTTTGAACTCCCGCGCTTTTGGAGTGTGCCGTCGTGCGTTACTGTGACTCTCTTATAGCTTTTTTACGTGTAACTTTGTAACTTATAACTTCGTAACTTTAGCAAGCTATCGCTTATGACGAATTAAATTTCTATAATATAACTTTGGTGCAACGAGGGTTTTATTGTAGTTTGATTTCATTTGGTTTGGCACCGTCTTCTTCCCTGTTGTATCCTTGTAGCTTTGTCTTACGCTTATGGGGGAGAGAGAGAAAGGGGTGTTATTGTAAGGAAAAACTGAGAGGTGGTCCTCAACCAGTGCCAGCTACTCTGCATTCGGTTAAGGTGGGGCAAAAGGAAATGGAGATAATGACGATAATGGCGATGACTATAGGAGCAAATCAACGAATCGATTGATTCATTCCCTTTGATAAAGACAATGAGAGCACCACAGGTTCACTTTGACAGAGGGTTAATAAAACATGAGACAGTGTTGCCTGTTCAACGCCAGCGGTCCGTGAGTTCCGCGGCTTGAGAGATGGCGCCACGCTGCGTGACCAAGCCGGCAGCGTCCGGCACGCCGCGGATGGCCGTTTGGCCGAGAGGTCACTCGCAACGAGGTTCGGTTCAAAACAAGTTCGTATGCTGTGGTGGGGTAGGGTGTGCCGTTGTGAACATGCACTGCACCCATTTTAAGATTGTGGCTAGTATCACCTCCAACCAGTCTGCTTTGCCGGTAGCCATTTCATGCTTACATGGATCTACTGTCGATTACGGGAGAGCCATAATTTTTTGGTCTAACAACATAGCTAAACATCTCAGTGAGCACGGGTATCTTTTCCAGAACCAGCATGGATTTCTCCAGGGCTTCTCCTGTGACACACAACTGGTTGAATTCCACTTCGCCCTTGTGTCTACAACTGACAAAAGATTGGGGGCGGATTGTGTATTCTTATACTCCAGAAGAGCGTTCGTTAGTTAGTCATTGTTGCTTAACTTACAAACTAGCAATGCTATAGCTCACCTTGGTCTTCCTGAACATGTGTTTAAATGGATGGAAAGCTACCTTTCTTCTCGTAGTCAGCTTACCATTGTTAACGGTTCGAAATCGTCATCAGTTCCGGTCACGTCTGGCATATCGCAGGGATCAATGTTAGGCCCTTTGATGCTTTTTTTATTCTCATCAGTGACATGTCAAAAGGAATTACTTCCAAAATCCGGTTATATACAGATCCCTGCATTGTTGAACGCCCAATTAACACTCCATATGCTTTAAAAATTCTTTAGTCTGGCCTGAACAAGATTTCTGAGTGGTGTAGTACCTGGCGCAGGGCTCTAAACATAACTAAATGCATTCTCGAGGAAAAAGCTAGACTCCCCAAGTTCCTATGTTATCAACAATGTCAGTCTATCAAATGTAAAAGAGGCAAAGTACCTTGGTGTATACTTTACGGATAGCCTTTTATGGAATGAGCACATAAAGAAAACCGCAAATAACGCGAACAGGAACCTTTGCTTTTCTTGGCTCGCGCTTTGCACGCGTGCCCTGAAAGCATCAACAAGTTGTTCTACATGTCATGCGTTCGTCCTATCCTCGAGTACGCGTGTGTACCGTGGCATCCTTATCAATAGAAGATTATAAATTTGCCGGAGCGCGTGCAAAATCGAGCAGCAAGGTAGATCGTCAGTGACTATCGTCGCAAAAGTAGCGTCACCACTATAAAAACTCGGTTACAACTGCAGACTTTGAACGATCGTAGGCGTTATCTTAAGCTGAAGTTCTTACATTATATTTTTCATGCGCAGTCTGGCATAGATAAAACGAGCGACATGCTTGTACCACATTACATTTCAAATCGCCGTGACTCTGGTTTCAAAGTTCGGGAGACAACTGCCCAGAAGCAATTAGCTCAAGTATTCATTCTTTCAGCGAACAACACCTGAATGGAACAAGCTTCTTGAAACCGTTGTAAGCATGGCATCGAATTATCAGTTTTATATGTCTGTTCAAGCTCTATAGCGCTGCTTTTACCTGATCCTGTACTTCTTTTGTTTTATACGGGTATGATACCTCGATACTAGCGATATTTTGCTTTTGTTTACCTGCTTATCAACCCTTGTTCGCTTTGTGCGACACTTTGTTTTGTATTTTACATATGCAAGTGTGTAAAATATGTGTATGTTTCCCCTCGCTATAATGCTCTTGGAGCGAATGCGGGTTTATGTAATAAATACATAATAAATAGATATTCCGCGCGCGGGCCGCGCATGTGGGTCGATACCGTGTCAGCACGTCGGCGGCGGCGGCGCCAACGGCGACGGTTCGAACGCTCCTCAAACTTCCTCATAGTTTATATGGAAAAAGAAAAAGCCCGGACATTATTCTGAGGGTAAAATGAAACGCCTGCATATGTTCAATGTGACTGCATTTTTACTTATGTTTGACACGACCATTTCAGTGAAGGCGCTACCACGTTTGACGGCGTGTTCGATGTGCTGCGCTCCGGTAGCAATGGCAAACGAAGTTTGTTTTTCCTTCTCGCAACGCTTGCAGCCAATAACTAACTTGTTCATGTCATTAGAGCTGGTCACCTCATTCTTATGAGAAAATGTTCATAAATCAATTTTTAATTATTCTGTAATTATGAGGACCCACTAGAATATGCAGGAAGTGCCATCCTAGCACCTCGGCTATCTTTGAATGGAGTCTGCAGTTCTGCAGTGCCTTGAGTATATGTATTCCACTATGAGTTAGATCATGCGACGGTGGCTGAGTTTGATGCATCAAAATTCTAAGGTGAGCACTGGAAACAGCGCAAAAATTCATAGTAGCGTTTATGACACGCTGGAGGAAAGCTTTCATAGTGAAGAGCTTAGCAAACGAGTTGCTAATAATTTATTTACTGTACTAATTTATACCTCATATGTTGCTTTTTTTGTTTTGTTTTGTTTTTGATGGCAGTGTGCTCTTCGTGATCAGAATAAGGGGGTGATCAAGTCGTTCTAATTTTCCTTGATCTGGAATGGTGTTTGGGCTCTGTGGGGTTAATTCGATCCTGTGTTATGACAGATTCGGGCAAGTAACATAAGGCACTCACGAGGTCCAGATGTAGCGGCTCGTCTGCGCACCCGGCAGGGCATGCATGAATCAGACCTATGGACTAATGATCGCACGAGATCAAAGAAGCCGCCGCAAGGGCGGACGCTGCCAATAAATCCCGCCCTTCCTCAGTAGCCGCTACGCCACCGTTTCGCGGGGCACTCGGGTAAAATGAATCGGCGCAGCCTGCAGTAGCAGCTTAGTGCTACCGTGTCCCGGATGCAAATTGCTCTTGTCCGAGCCAGCCGACCAGATTACGCGTAGAATGTATACGGTGGTGCGTTTGTATCGCTTTGCAACCGCATTTAGCGCGGGCCGCAGAGCCACTGCTTTACGTCTTGGGCGATTCGCTCGGGCAGATCGTTTGCACGCGAGTTTCTCACGGTTCCGACCGGAGCTCCTCAATCATAAGGCTTGAGAAACCCCTCCCCGTAAGGCTGCACGTTTCAGAGGCCTTGAGCAGTGATTGGCGAACAACGTGGGGGTCCGTCGACTGTCACGTCACCTGTGGATAACAAAACTAACTATAAAACGTCACGTTTCCAGCCCAACAAACTAAGATCTCGGCATGGGTTTCTAGCGAAGGCGAGTAAACAGTATTTTATGTCGGCCATTTCGTTTTCAATCAGAGTAGCACATTCTGAGCGAATTTTAGCAGGCGACGGGGGACGATGAGTTTCATAGCGTCAGTAACTGGTAGCGTGCCGGTCAAGTGCCTCGCTCCAGAGGAAGATACCCGAGCAAGTTTGAAGTATAAGGCTGCGTTGCAGAACTGCTACAATTGAAGAGCTCTTACAACTAGTGAAAGATGAAAGTCGCTTGCTCAGTGAGGTTCATTAGTAGTTCATTGCTCTTGAGGTTCATGAGCTCTAAACACACATTTATTCTGGCAGCTTGCAGTGGTCGACAAAAAAAAAAAAAAAAATGCGCACTGCGAAGAAATGAATGACCATGATGAATACCAATGGTGTGGCGTCATAAATCACAGGAACCAATTAGAACTCAGCAGCCAGTACAAACAAGTAAGTTCCATTAAAAACAACACATCGTAGGAAGCAAGCTAACATAATGAATGATTACATTCATCAATAGAAAATAAATATATGATCAGGTCAATTATCACAAGACGGTTGAAAAACAAGAGAGAATACATGACTAAGCTTACACTATTGCCCACAGACACAAGGAGACGAGGAAAGCACTGTGCAAACAAAGCAGGGTTTGCAAATTTTCAAGGACTCGGAGTCTGTAAACACATCTATTGGCGGAGGCAACCTAAGAATTAATGCACGGGTGAATGCACCACTTTTCAGCTCAAATAGTTAGTATAGATGCGCCAGTCAATTACGTTCGCTGATTTCCATGACGTACGTCATGGTGGAGGGCAGCTTACTTTTTTCAATATGATCAGTGCTCGAGGAACTATGTTTGGGAACGCGGAAGGACACAGAGGAATAGGTGCAATGCCGTTTTGTGGGTGGAGCTTCTACTTAATTCGTAAGTTGTTACCGAGTGTACTACATTGTACTTACACCACATATTCAAAATGCGCCCCGAACTTTGTCAACTAGGAAAATATTGAGGCAACGTTACTCGTAATTTTCTTCCCACTCAGAACATCAAAGAAGAAATTGACAGGCTCGTTGTGATTGGTCTTCGAGAGGCACGTGTCCGAGACTGTCTCACGCGCTCGCCACGGTAATAGTGTTTGCGGCGGCGAACTACATTCCCTCGCGGAGCTAGGAGCGCCCCCGACTATTTCTTCAACCAGGGGAATGTTGAGGCAACGTATCTCGTCATTTTCTTCACACGCAGCTAGAACAACAGAGAAAAGATCGACAGGCTAGTTGTGATTGGTCATCCAAAATGACGTCTCCGATACCGTCTCGCGCACTGAGAAGCGCTGCGGTAATAGCGTTTGCCACGTCGGACTACATTTCCTCGCGGAGGAAAGCGACCGCACCTTCGGAGCCGCGCTACATTGCAAAGATGAAATAAACGGAACGCACGGCGGCCCCTGCTCGAATTAGGGCTTGCCGCGGCGGTGTGCTGTGTATGCGTGTGCGCGAGTGTTAATGGGTTTGGGCTACCGCGCGCGATATATGCCGTCGCCAGATTGCCCCCGGCGCATTCTGGCTGCCCTTCTTCGTTCTGTAAGCCGCGGAGGCGCGTGAACTATGCGCGGCTCATTAATTTGGACATTAAGTAAGCGCCTCGCCCAGGCAGCGCGAGGTGTTTCCCTCCCAATTATGCTGCTCCTTTCGTTTGCGGAAGCTTGTTTATCAAGCACCACGCGCGCGGCCTCGATTGCCCATGGCTCGGTTTCCGCAGACCGCCTTGTTGCCATTCTCCGTGCGCGTACTGCTCGCCTATAGCGACGACTATACTTCAGGGAAAACTATTCGCAAAAGGCTAATAGCATTTTGCTATAGAGTTGTAGGCTATAGAGTCGTTCGTAAGAGCAAATTCCAGCCGATCCAAACGCTAAATAAAAAATTGTGGGGTTTTACGTGCCAAAACCACTTTCTGATTATGAGGCACGCCGTAGTGGGGGACTCCGGAAATTTCGACCACCAGGGGTTCTTTAACGTGCACCTAAATCTAAGTACACGGGTGTTTTCGCATTTCGCCCCCATCGAAATGCGGCCGCCGTGGCCGGGATTCGATCCCGCGACCTCGTGCTCAGCAGCCTAACACCATAGCCACTGAGCAACCACGGCGGGTAATCCAAACGCTGGGCATATCATTAGCGAAAGCGGCCGACCAATGGAAAGCAGCAATTACAAAATACAATCTTCATGAATTCGCCCCCAGGGGCCGAGTTCGAATAATTTTCACTTCGTAATAGCCGTTACATCACCATTAGTAGGTATCTGTTCTTACGAAGAGCTGTAGAGCAATGCCTTTTTTTTTGTTCGTGAATATGGGCCCACATTATGGTTCCTGGTTCCCGAGCAATTTGATTATTTCCGTGGGGACGTATCACTGAAACAATCGGAGCGATGAGTGTTATTAAACCACGCTGCTCAAACTTTTCGAATATGTTCCCAAAGGGGTCTTTCTGAATTATCAATCAAATACGAATTGATAACTTCATTTTTTCGAGAATTAGACTTTTTCTTTAGGTGCGTGGTGGCGCTTTCAGTTACGCAGCGCCGCACGGACGCTTTACTTCGCTTGTACCCATCAGAGTGAACGTGCTCCACCAGTGCGCACTGCAGTACGCAGCACACTGTAAAATAGTGTACACCCGTAAACGTGAATAAGGGTGTAAGTCGATCTATAACTCATACCCTTATATCGAAAAAGGGTGTAAGGATGCGGATTATGGTGAATTTTACACCCTTATTTTCTTTTAAGGGTGTGCCTGTTACAGTGCACATGGCAATGATGCAGCACGTATTGAGACAGAGATGCTGTGGCATTCCTTGCAAGAGTGAGCACTTTCGCTCCGTATACACCGAGCTTTCACTTGAGAGTTTACGAGAACACTCGAAAGAGTCAGATAAATAGGGAATCGGCAGTTTTGTGCCCCTGCAAAAAAAAAAAAGAGGAATCCCAAGCACTCCCTTCGCTCTCACGCTGCACGGTTGACGTTTTTAAAAAATATGTCGCCAACAAGAACGCGGCATGAGAAACATGTCCACGTAAGCCAGCGTGTGATTGCATGTGGCCGCGTCTAACACACGGTATTGTTAGTAAATAAACAAAAGCTAAAATAGAAGAAAAATTGAATTCTGGGGATTTACGTGCCAATACCGCGATTTTGATTATGAGGCACGCCGTAGTGGGGGGACTCCGCACTATATTTGACCACTAATTAGGGATCCTTAATGTGCCCCCAATGCACAGGACACGGGCGTTTTCGCATTTCGTCCCCATGGAAACGCAGCTGTCGGGGCCGTGGTATGATTTCGCGACCTCATACTTATAGCAGCGCAGCACCATAGCCGTCAACCCATCCGCGGCGGGTGTAAAGAGAAATGCATTCGAGGCTATCTACATAATAGTATAACAAGTACGCAGGAAAAAAGGAACGCATGGTGAACGGCTAGCGTTGGCAGAACGCTGTTCTTTAACGATTAGCTAATTTATCATGTCGTTCGTAACATCGCCCTCTGGCTCCGGACGCGCGGTCACGACGCTTGCTAGGACACTGAGAAATTAGCGCAGGAATGCTGTGCGAGTCCAAAAAAAAGTGAACTACATCGATTGGAGGCGCGGCAGAGGGTGAGACATGGTCTAGCGGGTTAATCCCATCACCGACTTGACCCCTATTAAAACCTTGTAAGAACTGGTCTAGAGCGAGGAAAAGCTTCTCGAAACGGCTTATTTAAGTGGCGGCATGGCGTCCAGAGAACTTGTAGTATAACTCACGTATCTGCGTTGGCTGTCGTGCCGAGCTTTCCACGAAGCTTGAGATGAGCAGCGCGAGCCCGGAGCCCGGTCCTATATTCTGCATAAGAGTACCTGTAGGAGGCGGGAGAAAGGGTGGCAACGTATCAAATGGCAAAGCAGGGTGGCGACAGAACAAGAGGCAAAACGGTGCATAACTGTGCCGTGACAAATTGTATGCGAAGGTGACGTAAGGCAAGACGAAGTCCCAATCGCAGTGATCAGACGAAACGTGCATGACTGTATACAGCATGCCTGTGAGCGTTCTATTAAGCCGCTCTGTGTAAGGCCATTCGTCGGTGGGCAGTAATCAATTGCGATCTTGAGCTGTGTTGAACGTGAACGCAGGATGTCATCTACTACTTGCTACAGGGGAGCACCAAGCTCGCCTCATTAATTTTGAAAGAATCGGTCATTCAAACACTTCAACGTACGAGCGCCTACCACATCAAATCGGCGAATCGAAAATTTCAATATTTGGTGCCGAAAGGCAAAATATAGCACGATTTCAAAACCGGAAGGACCTAAACAACGCAGGTCTCTGTTACCTTTACGGAAGGCTGTAGCGGTGCCTTGTGTTCTGAGCGCGATTCGACGGTGATTTACAAAACTTAAGCACTCGTAGAGCAGAGGGAGTCTAATCGACGCTTCCGGAGAAGTTCGTGCGAGCCGAATCAACGCATAATCAGCGCTCTTCCTGGTCCGGTGTAGACGCTCGAAGGTATAGATCAAGATCAGGTTATTCGTGCCTCGTAATACACGTGAATTGTTTCTTTCATCCGGAACGAAGGACGCGTGAATGAGCGTCTCTCAAACGCGGCCAAATCGATTCTGCATGGCCCGACCGCGGGCCATGTTTCGAAATTTGCTCTTCGCGCTGCGCGCGTCCTCGAACTGTCGAACAAACCATGCCTGCTGCAAGCGATTTCGTTCCACGGAGGATAAAATCCATAGGCGCAACCATTGGTTTGTAAGCCCGTTGCGGTTGTATTCTTTATTGCTCCCTGTGTGACACGAAATGCGTCCAATTCTCAGCTCCGCCGCCCGCTAGGTGCATTGGCGGGCTTGTAGGTCTTCGAGGTGCGGAACGTATAATCTGTTCTACCCCCCCTTTTGTTTTCTGTTATGTTTAGTCGTCGAAGTTCCGTTGCGCGCTACGCAGTCCTTCGTCGACCACAAACCGGCGTGTCTGGCGCCATATTTTTTTTAGATAGATAGATAGGCTGGTGCGATGATGGATCACGACGCGGAGATTGGAGCTTCGAGGTTTTTAGCGCGTAATTACAGCACGTGCCTCCGCGGTGTTCCTCGTGGTGCGTGCTCGCCGGAGGTCCAAGCACACGGGCGGGCGCGCATAAATTGTTTAATCTATTATCCGCGCGCTAATGTGTTGAGACCTTACACGCATGCAAGCCAGGCGAAGCTATAGGAATAACGCTACTTCCTTTGCATGGTACCTTCCGGATTAATTGAGCATGGGAACGGCGTTCGACTTCGAAGTACCGCCATCTAAGAGTGCGCTGGGCACTTTGGATTAACTCATTATGTATGCGCGCGCGTGTTTTGGAAGTTCTCCCGCGGACCTGGTGTGCGGCGGAACGTCTTGAAGGTCTTTCGTCGAAAGTGGCGTGAAGGTTCTTCGTATATCCACCCGCGCTGCCGGGTAATCTTTCTCCGCTTAAGCTCCCGTGCGAGCTTGCAGTCCGCCTCTCTTAGCGGTTTGTTCAACTTGGATGTTTAAATTTCGATACTGTTATATCGAACATACCCCGAGACGCGACGAAAAAAAAGAACGATGGTAGCCCTGTTGTCGTTGCCTGTGTTCCATATACCCGCGTATAGCTCAGCTTCGAGCGGGAATACTTTGTAGCCGACTAGCAGTTGCTTCATGCATGCATATATGAACTAACAATTGTTCGCAACAAACTTCTACGTAGTTCGGTTGGCTCATTCCTGTGTCACCAGAGGAAGCCTCAGTCAATAACTGCGTTCTGTCCTAGCTTTTTTTTTCCTGTTAATACCGAATATTTAATTACCAGTACGTTACAGGAAATGTTTAGTTTTGAGCGTATTTATAACCGTGGACGTTCATGCAACGGAGTGCTCGCTTCTAAGAACTGGCGTTCGCAAACATCTGTAGCACTTCAGCATGCACTGTTTCACTCCTAGTGTAGTTCTTTCCTTGGTGTTCTTGTACTTTTTTTTGCCTCCTATAATTTATCGCCCTGATCCCTTCACCCAGTGCAAGCTTTCAAAGCTGGCAGCCGTCTGCCTATCCTTTTGTGTCTACCTTCCTTATTTTATGCGTTATCGTCATTATCATCAACAACCCTTCCTTAATTCCTACAATAGATACAAAAATCCTGTCTTGCCCCAGCGGACTTCATGTATATATACACCAGCAAATTTCCCAATTTCGTCGCACTGATTGTTCGGTCGTCCACGACTGCGTTTACATTATCCCAGGTGATATTCTGTAACTCTATAGAGGCTCACCGGTTATATACTTACTGTAGCAATGTACTCACATGGCCGGTCAAACTCAATTTATTCCTTTTGATCTCTATTATAATATCGCAACCACCCCTTTTAGCTTTCCGTTCCTCACCGCTGTCTCCTTTTCTCTTAAAGTTGCGCCTAACATTTTTCGTTCCTCCGCTCGTTGTGCAGTGCTTAGCCTCTTATGAAGCTGGTTTGTTAACCGCCAGGCTTCTGCGCCATATGTTAGTACCGGTAGAATGCAGTGATTGTATACTCTTCGTTTTAAGGATAGCTGTAAGCGGCCGACCATGACTCGACAATGCCTAGTTGTCGTACGCGATTGAAACAATTTTTAGTTTTCTGTATTTCGCTCTCACGATCAGGGTCCCCTGTGAGTAGTTGACCTAGATAAACGTACTCTTGCACAAATTCAAGCGGCTGATTGCACAGCATGAATTATTGTTCTCTTGCCACTCCGTTAAACGTTACATTAGTCTTCAGTATATTAATCTCCTACCTTTCTTGTACACTTCGTCGGTTAAAGTCCTTAATCATCTGCAAGTCACCTTCAACGTTGCTAAACAGAGCAATGATATTTGAAAATCGAATTTTTCTGAGATGTACCCCATTGATTCTCGTACTTAAGCCCTCCCAGCCTAACAGTTCGAATACTTTCTTTTCCCATTTATTTAACATAAAAGCCCATGTGTATTACATGGAGGGTTAAGAGAGAAGAATTGATAAAGAAAAGTGATTTTTTTGCAAGTCGATCATTGAGAAAGCATCCTATTTACTGCCTACATTAGAAGAATTACGCCAACAGCAAGCTGAATTACGCTAACGCATTGCTGGCGTATTTTTCGCTGACAAATTGAAACAACTATACGACAAGCTTAATTAACCACGTATAGAAATATCAACAAATTGAACAAAAAGGTGGCATGTTTAAACAGTTTCAAATGTTATTAACAAACGTAATATAATAAACCGCAGCATTTCCCAGTGACAATGAAAATGCATGCATTATCTAGAATATACAAAAAAAGAAGAATGCTATGTAGCACTAGATTGGTCACAAAGAAACTTTGTGAATTCTGTAATAAATAAGCGTAGTGTCATTAATTTTAAAACAAATGGCACATAGGAGTTAAATCAAAGGAGGAGCAAATGCTCTTTTAAACAAGGTCACTGTAGGATACGTCATGACAGAGGACGTCATTTCTTTATAGAAGGGGTGGCGGCATTGCAGTGTACCTGGCTTTCCACAATCATCGCCACAAGTAAAATGCTATCTACTCCCGCGAACAAAAGTATACAGAGACCAAAAATTCTGCAATAAAGTCGAGTTTCTTCTTCGCCTATGAAGTAGTGAGTTGAAATTGAGGACTGCAGCAGCAAATTGGGCATGGCGAACTTTCCGGTGCACCCATCGATTTCAGTTCATGCACTGTAACACAATTTACGCCCTAAAGTCAATAACGGTGTAAATCTCTCTTTAACTCACACCCCTACATCCAAAAGGGATGTAAGGGTGTGAGTTGGTATGAAACGTTTAAATCTTTGTGCACTTTTAAGGGTGCAAATTATTTAAGCCTGTGCGTCTCACTTACGAAGAAATTAAGTTTTTTTTTTTGCCCGTGGGCTGTACGTGCAAAGGTAATAACCCCAAGAAGAGTCTATCGTTAACTTTTATCAAACAACTCTGCTCCAAGCTTGGAGCATCTCCTCGTGTGGGATGGCTCAGGACTACAGTCCTTTCTGATAGGGCTGAGGATATTCCAGGACAAGTAGTGACATAAGGCGGCACTGTCCTTCGAGAACTCGGTCCAGCCCCGGACTAGCGTTAGACGCTTATGTACAACGCATTTCAGCCAGGATAGCACCGCCGTTATCGCTCTGCGCTAAATGGAAGCGCTCATACCGCGTCCAAACGCAACAGGCCGACGTTTCTCTCCTTCTTTTCACTAAAATTTTCCTCCCTCTCTCCTACGTCAGTGGGCGCGACGGCGAAAAATACGTCGGAGATACGCTGTATGTGGCTGCGATTCTACATTCCAACAGCAAGGCCATGAGAATTGCGGAGAAGTATATATACCCGAAGTCAGAGCTGCATGCTCACGAACTAAGCGCAGTTTTTCATCTCGCGGCTTCGAGGAAGTTTGCTCTATCTACATTAGCGATGAAAAGTGCTGACACACGCCGCGCCGTGGCACGGCGTATGAGCGGCAGCGCCAACGACTCACGTGTTGCGCGTGGCGCATAAAAGCGATGGCTGCTATTAATCGCGCGCCGGGTCCCCTTAATAAAGCGGTTCCGTAAGCCTCCCGCGGAACCGACGATTTCCAATTTTTTTTTTCCAGAGAGCATAAAGTCACTCGTTCCTTTTCCTGAAAAGAGCGCCGATGCCAAGCTGGCTCGCGCAGTATACTATTTATATGCGTTTCATCCCTGAACTCTGGCCCGGTTTGTCTTTTTTTTTTCTTTTAGCTCACCCGGGCAATCTCACAGCAACGTGCATCATAGGCGAATAAGTGGCGATTCCGGTCTACAGGGTGACGCCTTGTATACAAGGCGTCCAAAAGCACCCCCTCCCAATATACTACCCGACCTCCGTCCTTAATGGATGTACAGCGCCATCTATATATAGGCTACGCCTCGGTGTCTAGAAACTCGAAACTCTCTTTTAAGCGAGGAAGGCTGGCGCGCGCACCGTAGTTTTGATTAAAGCGTTGAAAGGCGAACGAAAGCGATGGCGTTCACACCCACTAAGCGCGCGCGGCCGGATGAACTTGCGCACCACGTGTCCGGGTTGCACTCGACGAGCCTTCCTCTTTGGCTCAAATGAAACCGTCGTTGCGCCCAACCACCCCTCCCCATTTTTTTTCTCTTCATCCCACATCGCTTCTACCTTGATCTTTCTTTTTTCTTTTCACACAGGCCGAATGAACAGGTCGATAACCACGACCTAAGCGAAAGCGAAAGTCTCGGCAACTCTACGCGAAATGACGGGAAATTAAATTGAGCGATTTCTCTCTCCACATCGCCTCCTCCCGCATCGGTTACCCACCGTGTCAAGCAAGCTCCCCCGTACGCGTGGTGTAGTAGATGGACTCCGAGGTGCGACCTGCCGAGTTTCTAATGTAATGGGCGCAGCGATCGGCATTCTCTCGCTATGGACTGCGTGCTCGTATTCGTTCTTCCCTCAGCGCCGCGAAAGAATTAAAAAAACAAAAGTGATGGAAAGCTGGATAAACTTTTCTTTTCCCTGTTTTCTTGCTTTCTTTTCGTTAGCATCACGCAGAGGAACCAGGTTCGGGGGGAGGAGGGTCTCCGCATCGTCGTCGGTATACGCTCACGTGAGCACCGCGGGTAGCGTCGTCGATTTATTAGCGCGAGAACACGAGCCCACTTGTGCAGGGCATTTTATTTTTACTCGTTCATTCACGGCGTAACGCAGCGCAGAGAGAGATAAATATGGCTGGCGTCGCGTCGACGCCGCTTTTTTCAGCACTCTGCGAATGAGAGTAATCATTGAGAGGCGAGTGAGCGTATGTGAAAGGATCTTCCCTGCGCATAATCGCTGGCTGCGCAATGAGCAAGGCGATGGACAGAGAGCGTAGAAAGAAAGAAAGAAAGAAAGAAGGAAAGAAGGAAAGAAAGAAAGAAAGAAAGAAGGAAAGAAAAAAATAAAGAAAGGAAGAAAGAAGGAAAGAAAGATAATGGCGGACAGAAGACAGTACTAAGTAAAGACAGTACGACATCTTCCGCCGTAGTTATCGCAGCCAGTTGACCACCGCTTGTCGACCGTTTAATTGATATATATATATATATATATATATATATATATATATATATATATATATATATATATATATATATATATGTATATATATATATATATATATATATATATATATATATATATATATATATATATATATATATATATATATATATATATATATACACATATTTGAAGATGAAGAAGGTAACCACTTTCAGAAGCTGTCGCGTCCCTCGTAAGCGAGGTGTTGCACTGCAAAGCCATATAGATTTCATGTTTTGTTATCACTGACAATACGAAAACTGGTCGTGTGCTACAAAACAGTTTGTAAGACCTGTTTGTCGTTGGTCGTCCGATTTTCTTCTGTTCATAATTACAGAATGCGTAAGATAGATGCGATACGCGTTTAAAATAGCTAGCTCGAAACCTCCAGATTTATTTCTTTTTTTTCAGCACAAGCTGGAGAAAACGAAGGCCGTACCTCTCGCTTAAAGAATCGTTCGACACTGGGTTAGTTTGTTAAACATGGATTTTAACGGTAAAACAGCGCAAAACAACGAAGACAGAAAGCACTTTGACTTTATTCAGGCATGTATACATATACAATGTACCTTACCAATAAGGATAGACAAAAGAAAACAAGCAAATTAAACGTGTTTCCCGACAAGGCCTGCACCCTTGGTCCTGAAACAAGGCAGCATTGGGGTCGACGAACACGAACAGGAGCAATTCAGAACACTACAAGTTGCAATATTTACACGAATATACAAATAAGTACGTGAATTACATAAATGAAATTTCTACCATCCTCGAGCAAGGGGGGAACAACGGGTGTATAACCAATATGCGGCAAATACAACAAGGAAAAGAAAAACACTGTATGTGTTCGGAGTGCGTTAATTCTTTCGGCCCGTCTTCGTTTCCTGCGCTGTTTTACTGTAAAAAAAATCACTGCCTCTTGTACATGCGCCAAGACCTTCGTACCAGGTTGTCACTGAAACGTCAGAGAATTAAAAGCATCTTCTGGTATTCGCTGCAGAAAAAAAAAAGAAGGAAGGAAGGAAGGAAAAAAGAAAACTGAAGAGCAAAAAAAAAAAAAAGTGCCAGAACTTAGCTTTGCTAACTCTATACGTATAGCATATTTCGATTTGGATGTTTTGACAGCTGAGCGGTGGCCTTACACACTGTCATTTATCAAAGTGACGATTTTATTTCCTGCGTCCTTTACAAACTTGCGATTTCGTGCGTAATGTGACGAGCTGGCGTACGCTCACCGCACCTCCGAAGCGGGTGAAATCAGCTTATGATGCTTTACAGCGATGCGCGATGGAACCTCGGTTTTCCGGCAAAGCAGCTCAATGCTCTAACCCTGAAGCCGCGATCGTACGCATGCTTATTTCCTGTCAAATTTGTTCTCGGAAACGTCTGGCGCGTGCGCCACGTGTCAGTTCCTCGCATTTTTGCCTCGCGACAACTGGCGTTTTGAGACACAGCGTTAGAGTGCGATCCTTCGGGATCGGCGGCGCAGTCCGTCTGTGTGAGGTCCGTCTATAATGCTGTAACAATGACAGCCATTAAGTTGGCCCGGACCTTCCCCTTGCCATGGTAGATAGCGGCGTTTCGTTCAGTCGCACCAAGGCCTGTTCGGGCGCAGCAGAATCGAACAGTTCTTGCTTGCAATCTACTGTACTGAAGACCGCACATAGTGCTATATATCGCGCCTCTTCAAGAAATAGGCTGTGTACAACAGGCCGGCAAATGCGGTAGTACAAGTAAAGGCAGAGGAGTATAGAAGGAGCAGGAAGAGTGAACAAGCACGAAACTAAATTGCAGCGTCAGTATTATCAGATGCTTAAGCCATAGTAAATGAGACAAAACATGGTGCCTATATGCTCAGCGTTGGGAGCTTTCGTAAGGGGTTCTCAGCGGGACGCCGGGACCTTAGCACTTGGAGATTTTCGAACGAAGGAAAAGTTGAGGGGGTGGGGTCGAAGAAGCGGGGAAGGGGGGAGGGCTGTAAGAGCGATAGCAGTAGAGGCTATTTGTGCGGTGGGAGGGCCCCTTGCTGGGACGAGTACAGCAATTAATGAGGCCTTTCGAACTATAGAAAGAATGTACTAAACGAGGAACAGCTCCGGCGCTCCGATATGACCGGCGCTCCGCATTCGGCTGAATATTGCCTTGTCTATTTTGCTGCGCTCCTGTCGACACATTTACAGGAGTGCTCTTCTTTCGGTTGTGTGATCTATTTCTAGAACAAGAAACATTGATGTGGGCCTAAAGGAACCTTTCAATAACTCACTTGCCTTTATGTGTGTTATGCACGCGTGCGAGGCTGCATTCATGCAAAATAACAAGACACTCGTTCTTGCGTGCGTTTATTTTGTGTGCTTGCTGCGCGTTCGTTCGAGGTTAGATATCAACCAGCTTACGGCTGATGCACATGACACACAGAAACACACACATTCTTTCGTTGTTAGCAGAATTCCCACGCAGCATGCTCCCCTCTCGATGCACATCGGAATATTGGCAGCCCGTACTGTCGTCGTTTTTGATGCTATCTCACTCTTCGAAGACGTGAACGCTGGCCTGTCGCTCGATCACATCGAAAGCATCGGGAGATCAGGAGGGGGAGTGCGCCACGTGAGGCCGGGAGGGCCGGATGAGGTGGTCGTCGACGAGCTACGTGAATGGGCTGTCACGCACGCGGGCACACGCTTGTTCCGTCGGCATGCGCTGCGCGTTCCTATTATCCGTCGGACTGGGCGTTGCCGGTGCTCGTAATGGCTGCCACGGACCGGCCCTAATGCTGATGGATCGTCGCCCGCTTTGACGTCGGCCCAGGAAGGCGCACTCAGACGTCTCGGCGGCGGCCCGGCGGCCACGTTGCCCGCGCTTGTAGGCCTAACTCTAGCGCCTGGGCTGAAGGACGAGTTGAGAGCAGAGTTTTATTCTGGCCTCACCTGGTTTTCAGTTGAAACCATGGAATTCATCGGAATTTGCTCACTGGGCTGTCCGCAAACATGCCTCAACTGGAATCTCTTTTTTGTTGCCTAAGCAGACGGACGGACGGACGGACGGACGGACGGACGGACGGACGGACGGACAGACGGACAGAGAGACATTTATTTATTTATAACACGTAAGTATAACACGTAAGTTGTTTGAAAGGGAAAGATTGGCATACACCCAAATTGTAACACGAAGCTACAAAAAAAAAAAAAAAGAATACTGCTTTCTCAAAAAGAAAGCCTCGTAGTTGAATAAAAATTGGTCTTAGTCCGGGACCCGGGATCACCGCCTTTCCGGGGTGGTCGCTCTACCATCTGAGCTAACCAGTAGGCTGGCCGATCGCAGAGCGAGGGAGATTTAATTGACAACTCGAGGCAGTGGGGCACTGAATATGGCAAGTCAGTTCTGCGGAAGCCCGCAAGATTGGAGAGTACATGAAATGGAAAAATTGGCACCCACCCGAATCGTAGCACGAAGCTACAAAGGAACCCCGTGCAGGTTTCTCGAAAAGAAAGCCTGGCAGCTGAAGAAAAATTCGAGCTGCTCCCGGACCAGGACGTTCCTCCACCTTGCGGGATTCCGCAGAACTGACTTGCCACGTAAGTTTCCTAGCCTGCGCTAAAGTGAATGGGTCTGCAACTATCTTCAGGAGGGCGGTTGTGTGCGCTTTGTCCCCCGTATATAGCTTTCCCTTCACACAGACAGTTTGGACCTCGACATCTGGTGGCCGTGCGCTGGTAGACATTTCAGAGTGAACATGGTTTGGCACCCATCTATTCCCTTCCACCCCGAAACATTTGGTTAAGAGCCTTACGCCGTCGTCGATGTATTCTGTCGTGGGCGGTAGTCATTGCGCGTGAGCTAAGTTTCGAAGGAAACAGACCGACATAATGTTGCAAAATTGCCAGGAACACTAAGTCACTCGTTAGGAGTGTAGGCATGGGCACTACTATCGGTGACGTTTGGTAGATTTAAACGTTCATTGATGACAACTGCTGCTTGTACTCTAACCATAGCTGAAGCGTTAGTGCACATGTAACGAGGTGTTAAAGGAACACTAAAGATTTTAAAAAAGTCATGAGCTGTATCAGTCAGAATACCTTGTACAGTATATATGAAAATAAGCCGCTATTAACGTTGGAAGAGACTTAACGAAGCGAAGCAAGAACAAAAGACGTGTGACGACTCCTAGAATTAAGTTCCCGCATCAGTTTATCGTGACGTCATGGATTTTGACGCGCGTGCTTGGCCCTAAACAATTCCTTATCGGTGAGGTTAGACCGAACTGTGTTTTAAATCAGCCAAACTTCGGACGTTTCAACAATTTTCACTAAGCCACAGAGGCTGAAATAGAAAAAAAAAAGTACTTTGGAGTCGGTGACGTCGCATTCACGTGCCGCTGCTGGCGTTTTGGCGCGAAACTTTAAAAATTATACTTTTCACTTTCATTTTTTTTTCTCTTATAATGAACCGTTCACCGCGAAAGTAAATGATTTGAAATGTCTGAAAGAATATTACTATAAACGGATTTCTTGTGTATCTTTATTGTCATTTTAATATTTCACCGTGCGGAGAAACACGGACGAGACAAGCTATATACACGCAATGTTCGACAAGAGCAGACCGGTGAGAGAGCAAGAAGGAAACTATAGGTCGCTTCCAGAGACGACCGCTCGAATTCACAGACTTCTTACGCTATACATATTTTTTCGCAAGTAAATAAATTTGAGCCAATACCGAGGATGAGCGTATTATTATTGAAGGAAGCCGGTCAATGGCAAGGAGCACTTACGAAATAACATCTTCGTGAATCGCGACGTCAGATGGCCTTCTTCGTCTTACTTCCCGCCGGTCTTTTTGCGATATGTAGGGACGTAGGAATTGCACTAGAAATTCTATGTAAGCTCGAGGCGAGTGCGCGCAGTCGTCGCTGCGGCTATCGTCGCCGTCGCCGTGCTGTCTCAGTATCGACGGTGTAAGCGCAGCTCGCGCGTAGATGCTTAGGTCTCCAGAGGCGTGAAAGACGCGCAGGGCTTCTGACTTTGCACACTGAATGAACAACACACTTGGAGGAGCATATTTGTTGAAAAAAAAATCAATTGTGAGGTTAATTTTTTCTCTCGACCATCTGGAGTCCTTTAATGTGCACCCAGCGCATTTCGCCCTCGTCGAAATGCGGCCGCTGCGGTTGGGTTTCGATGCTGCGGACTCGTGCTAAGCAGCGCAACGTCAAAGCCACTAAGCAACCACGGCGGGCGTATATTTCTTGCAGTGAGAATGTTTAGGCGTCGCTTGTTGTTTCACTGCGAAATTCTGCAGAGAAAGGAGACCGACACATCTGTGCAAGGGTTCTGTACCGATGGGATTGCTTATAAGCCAATTAGTTACGTGAGTGTTGTCCTGCGTGCAAGCTGTTCAATATATATATATATATATATATATATATATATATATATATATATATATATATATATATATATATATATATATATATATATATATGGGGTTTTACGCGCCAAAACCACTTTCTGATTATGAGGCACGCCGTAGTGGAGGTCTACGGAGATTTCAACCACCTGGGGCTCTTTAACGTGCACCTAAATCTGTGCTCAGCAGCCCAACACCATAGCCACTGAGCATCCACGGCGGGTCAAGCTGATCAGAAAGACAGGAGCAGCAGACACGGTCAGTAAAGTCGGGAAGTTTTCTCAGTTAAAAAAAAAAGAAAATGATTTGGAAGCGCGGGCAGGCGCTTCACGAGACGCTGGCCACAAGTAGCATATCCTGACCACAGGTGCATTGAAAACGACTACGTCAGCGTTTCTACCGTCTCGTCACGCGGCGAGGCTGAAGCCTACCTGAAGTGTATCCCGACATGCTTATTTTGCACAGCATCCACACACCTCATATCATTAACCAATAGCGGAAGCGTGTACCGTTGGGCTAGTTGCTTCATCTGACGTCGTTGTTCTATCGTCGACGTTTTGTGCGCTGTTCTCCCGAAAACCGTTTGCAAACAGAGATAGCCAATAACTGCTCAGCAGCAGACCTCAGCAGGGAAGTCATAGCTTGCGCTAGACAATCTTCCTTGGAGGGTTTATGCTCACGCTTCACGCGCAAGCGTTGGAAAGGAGAGGGGGAGCGGTGCTTCGCGCATGGGGCATGTCGTTTGGCCCATAATTAAAACATATGCTTCCAAACACCGCTGTAAGAACCTGGGAATTCTCATGTCGTGGGGGCGCCTCGTGCACGTGGAGGAGTGGCCCAGTGCTTTCGCGTGCACATACTACAAAAGCGAACAGATTTCTTTGTCGCATTCGTCCGTTTTCGTGGTGGTAGGCGGGTGGCTTTCTTCAAGTGCGCCCTTATATGCAAATGGCACGTGCTCCCTGCGGGGGCGCGTCTATCGTTAAACGCCCAACCAGCTTCTGAGGCGCACCCACAGGGACGCGAAGTCTTCGTGGCGTGTGAAGATTTAGATACTGTGGTGGTGGTGCTGCGTCGGACATTGCTCCACCGCCTGGACTGACCTTTACGGGGCGCGTTCCTCGCCGAAATCAGCTGTGCATGTATGTAGTGTCCGTGACGCACTCTTTCGTCTCGCCGGTTTGCCACTGTGCGCCGCTCAGACCGTCTCCCGCGGTGCGTGGAGCCAGCACGATGTTAAATCGAAAGGGTCGTAGGAAGCATCTGGCCGCCGGTGGAGTGAACAAGCGGAGCAGTGCGGGTGCGGAGCCGTTGTCAGGTCGTCGTTATCACGCTTTCGTCATTTCGTTGCCGTCACGCCGCCGTCATCGCGCCATCGTCGTCTCCATCTTCGTCGTTCCATCGTTCGTCGCGCCGCCGCCGCCGCCGTCATCCTGAACCACGCTTTCCCGGCGTCATGCCGTACACCAAGACATGTCGATGACATCATTTGTAAAAGTTCTCTACCGCGGGCTCAGCTAGCTAACCGCGCACTTGGTTAAAAAAGGCTAGCTGTGGTCGACAGCGGCCCGCGTATGTGCCACTGCGGACCAGAAACACGCGACGCAAAGTAAGGCACAGGCGTACATGTATACTCGCCCCAAGCTGCTCCCACGCAAGAAGGCCCCCTCGCGAACTTGGAGGAGCAAACAGACACACAACCTTTCTCTTTAAAACGCAATTTTACTTTCTCAACGACACAGCCAGGGTCGTGTACACCGCCAGGGTCGTAAGACGCGGGGCCTCGAGGCGGAGGGAGATGCCTGCGGTCAGCGAAGGGGGTCGAACCGGGGGTGGCGGCGAAGCTGCAGCCCGCCGCTTGCGGGACTGTCTCCTCAATGTCTTCGAGGCACCTCATTTTCTGAGGAAAACGGGGCCTCGTAGTGACGGTGCCGTGTTCGTTGCTTACAAACTTGTGCCATCATCGTCAAGCACCGTTATTGACGTCAGCAGTATATGTATGCTCCGGAGGTATTGCTGTAATGTGCCCGTTTGATTTCTGCATTCCGAATAAGCTGTTTACTTGCTTTGACAACAATATTCGATGTTTTATATGACGATTGCTTTTTATCCAGTATACTGTGCGACCGTTTGAAGCTGGTAAAGCTGGTAGTAGTAATCGCGCATGTTCTATCCTCTTTCCTGTCGCGCTGCTTCTGTCTACTCGTTTTTTGAAAGAATGAACGGGTCAACTCGGCAGTGTTGCGTTGTATTATATCCCGGTTGGTTATAGTCGTATCTCAGTGTTACGTTCACTAGAGTCCCTTGCTTAACGAGCGGCGGAGACCCCTGCGGACCTCCGCCCTGCTTGTCGCTCACGTTCACCTGAGTGATGGCCGTCGCCGCGCGGGGCGCGGTGGGAGGTGTAGACGCACTTCCGGTGCGCAGCATCTGCGTGGGCGTGCTACGTATACAGTTCATCAGCACGTGGCGGGAGGTCACGTGGTTGCACGCGAACGCGCAACGTTTGCCGTAAACGCAGCCCACGCCTTCGAGAAGACCAAACAGTGCGCTGTAGACAGCACGGCGCCTTGACCCTCCTTTCTTTGATCTCTCTTATTCTTTTCACCTGCCTCATCACCTTCTATATGGAGCGCCTTTCCATTTGTATTGTGCCTTCGCAGGACACTGTGCTTCGCCCTCTTTGTTTGGCGCTAACACCCATCTTTGTTGTATGAGGTTGATGACGGAGGCCGCGCTGATGAACCGGACGATCTCTTTTTTTTTTCTCCCCTGTTTCCTTCAGTTTTTACTTTGTTTGACAGAGCGTCTGCTATCCAGGTTGCTGTACGTGTCGTTTCAGTAGGCGTCAGGGCTCTTGGGAAAAGAACATCCCCGGACAGTGGCCTTGCGCGTCTCTGGCGCAGAAACCAACGATAACGTTACTGCTGTACGTCAAGTTGGCAGATCTCGGCGAGCTTTCTTTATAGACTTGCTGCGCATCATTCGAGTGTGTGCGCAGTTGCTGCCCTTTCCCTCCTCTTCTCTCCCTCATTTCATACCCTTATCCCCTTGCACCAGTGTAGGGTAGCAAATAGGACGTGCCGTCTGGTTAACCTCACTGCCTTTCCATTGTTGTATATCTCACTCTTTCTCCCACGTCACTGTCTCCACTGAACGGATACGCAATCAAGTTTGCCAAATGGGGTAATGCTTACGTAATCACTCCGGGACTCACCACGGTAGCATCCCTGGATATTGTTTTCTGAGGCGTTGCAGTAAGGGTGTGTGGTGGTAAAATTGAGAAGAATGGTGCTAAAGCAGGTTAACGGGGGGTGTCTTCTGCGTTTCAATGTTATATCACAGCACACAACTGAAAGCAAGCAGATATTACTAAACGAAGGAGGTAAGCACTAATAAGGGACTCTTAGGGTTTGCGCCCCCGAAGTTAGGGGACACAAGTCGCCGAGCGTACAAGATACCGCAAAAAAAGTAAAAAAAGAAACGCAAGAATAGTACCAAAGAGCCCAAGCAGTGCACGGGCTTTCGTTAAGAAACTACGCTCGGATGCGCTATTTCTCAAACTCGCTAAGTTGATAAGTTAGTTGTTGATAATAATAGAGGTGACTTAATACCTGTACAACGTTACTGCTAAACGGTTATCGTTACCGATACCACCTGCCAACTATACTGCTCGTGTGCAGGATTGCACCATGCATCCGCATTTTTCCACTTGGGAAGAAAGTGTACCGGTGAGGGTATGCCTATGCTAAGATATCTTAATATGTGAGCTACCGGGGTTGGACGGTGCTTGCTCGAACACGCCGCTTTACTGTATTAACCACAGTCAAAACTAGGTTTAACTAATACTTATTTCATGAAATTTTCAATTTAACAAAGCACTTTTGATTTCCCCAAAACACGTTGATGGAGGGCTTCGAAGACTTCAAAGTAACGGAGGGAATTAAACGTGGCGCCCGATTTAAGGAAGCTCTCGCGTGAAATTTTGGTTATAACAATGCAGTCCACGGAAAGCTCTGGTGTTCAAACGCCTCGAAATGTATTGCTACGTACAGCAAGCGTATTACCATTCCTGTTACAGGGGAACCGTTTTCCTTTGACGAAACTGGCCGTTGCACAGTCTCAGTTTTGCAAGCTCAGACCAGATGGCGCTAGCCAGCAGCCGCTATGTGTCAGTCGACTTGAAACGTGTGCTGTGTTTTCAGTGTAACCTTATTTCACAGTTGCTCACTCCCGAAAAAGTCCACGCTCGCAAAAGCTGCATTCATTTGCGCTCTTGAACAAACATGCAATTCGCGCAAGCGCACTTACATGCCTCCGATTTAACGAAGTCCTCGAGTTAACGAAATAGTAATTCTCGGGTCCAATCTAAGTCGTTTTACCGAGCTTCAAATGTACTCCGCGTGTGTGTCTCCTTTTATCGTGTACTCCAATTTTACAGCTATTGCAGCTACTACTTGTGGACGTGGGAATACCTCATATCATAATTTATTGATCCTTCCTATTTTTCACTCGTGTGTTTGTGTGTGTGTGTGTGTGTGTGTGTGTGTGTGTGTGTGTGTGTGTGTGTGTGTGTGTGTGTGTGTGTGTGTGTGTGTGTGTGTGTGTGTGTGTGTGTGTGTGTGTGTGTGTGTGTGTGTGTGTGTGTGTGTGTGTGTGTGTGTGTGTGTACCCTCTCTCTTCTTCAACGGACACTGCCGCTCGCCCCGTCTCGCGCCTCTTTTGCAACGACTGGAGACTGGCGACGAGAGGCCACGTGCGTCCTCGGGTTCAGGGCACGTCTGACACGTGTCGCCTCCCCGGTAGGCGCACGCTACACAGCTCGCCACACTCGGCTCCTCGCAGAGACGCGAATGAATCCCCCAGCGCGCCAGGAAAGCTTGTTTTGCCCGCCGCCGACGCCGCGTCGTGGGTGCGGCAGTGGCGGGCGTGTGCGACCCTCCCTGTAATACGGCTGACTCATCGCCCCGCCGCCGTCTAAGAAGCGCCCCTGAGCGTCATCACCGTCTCCTCGCACGCCGCGGTTCGCGGAGCGGTATACGCGCTTGTTATTTATTGTGGTATATCACTCGCGGCCTCTCACTCATCGCTCCGCTTATAAGCCTGGCTCTGGCTCTGGCTATGGCTCTTCTGTTTCATTATTCGTTTTTATCTCGTTCTCTGCCAGACGTGGTCGCGAGACGTAGGACTACAGTGCGTGCATGCAGGCAGGGAACGCACAGCGTATAAGCGGAACCAGGCCGGTTAGCGCCGTATAGCCGTCGTGACCGATGACGTTGCCCCGTTCCCACACGGGTGTTGACGTGGGTCACAGATAGCGGTGACGTCGATTCCTGTCTGGACCTCAGTTTTTCAGTGTTACGTCTCTACACGTTGTTCTTTCTTCCTCTCCCCCCCTCCTCCTCTTCTGCGAAATCTCATCGGTCGCTGATTCAGTGTCAGCGGTCCAGTGCGCGGTCGGGGATTTACGTAAGCCCCGAATGTGCGTACTGGCGCTGCGCACTCCGACAGAGATGCTAGCCCCAGAGGTTTGAGTCATCTGACGCGTTAACTTTTCAGTTTCGTGATTCGGTTCAAAGAAACAGACAGATACTTAAAAAAAACACACACGCAGGGTTCTGAAGAATACGCACTTATGCGCCGGTACATTACTCGGAAGGCAACGCCGCGGAATCTCTATTCTTATTAGACTTTTGCGCGCACAAAGACAGGACGTCGAACGAACAAGGGACACACAACATGCGCATGTTGTGTGCGGCTTCTTCGTTCGACGTCCTGTCCTTGTGCGCGCAAAAGTATAATAAGAAACACCTATATAACCAACTCGCCAAAATGTAACGCTTTTGAATCTCTATTGTGTACGCAGTATAATTTGTGCGGTCATAAATGCCCCACTCGGCGCGTTTCGTTGTCTAGTTATTTCTGACGTGCGACTGTCTCTGCGGAATTATTGCTTCGTATATTACAACTACATACAGCATGTAGACGCGAGGGTGCACCAGATTGCGAATTATTTGCGCCCCGCTGTGCTTGCGATGTGCGACATGCTGTTGTACTTGGTCTTGAGCGCAAGCAACGGCGCTGTGATCGCTGCAGGTCGCAAAAACGTTGCCACTGCGTTTCTTCGGAGACACATGTACATAGTTCGTATCTACAATGCCTTCAATGTAATAGTCGCGTCAAACTTAGCGACGTGGAATTACCATGGTCATTATTACATTGAATGAAATGTAGCTACATACCGAGTACCTACCGGTAAAATAAGTACAAGCGCGTTTCGAGCCTGGTTCTCGGCAACTACGGGAGTTGCAGATTCTTGGAAGGCTACCCATCTATTAGGAAGTTAGCGGCATGGGACCACCAAATTCCTCTTAAAGGTGCATCTTCCAGCGACTCCGCGATATACGTTTCCAACATTCCCTCTTTCGTCAATTAAAAAATATATATACTTTTCATTAAGCATTGCTTTTCTGGTCTATGGAAGTTTGGTACGTTGTTTCCGCACTCATTTTCTTGTTATAATCAGTTTCTTTAGTCATCATCATCAAGACGACCACGATCATCCTCTTCATCAGCATCAGCCCATATTGCAACTTGTCTTCGTGCTGCAGATGGCATAATACAACGGTTTATTAATTTTATCTTGATCTTTAATATTTATTTTATAATTTAGTTTGTGCTGGTATTACTCCTCAGTTACGTATGTCTGCAAAAGCGACGTTTTCTTTGTCTCTTCTTCCACCCCGGCAGGTGTAGCGGCGGCCAGCCCCCCTGCTATAGCTGCTCAGAAGTTGAACTCGCTCAATTTAACGTGATTCCGGCTGCCGCGCGCTTCTTGGCCTGTCTCCCTAAGTGGGTGCATGCGAGGGTTAAGAACAATCATCATCATCATCATCATCATCATCATCATCATCATCATCATCATCATCATCATCATCATCATCATCATCATCACCACAGATATAAGCATAGGGTGCCTCGCATTACCCGCTACTCGCCCAGTCCCCGCAGTGGGTAAAGGCACGGGTACAAAGCAATGAAGCAACTGCCAGAGCCCGAGCCTTGACATAGTTGAGAATCATGATGATGATGATGATGATGATCATCATCATCATCATCATCATCATCATCATCCTAATAAACATGTGTATACGTTGCCTAGTAATGCCCGCTCCTTGGCCAATCCCCGTACAGTGGGAAAGAGCCATTAGTCGGATGCCAAGCGATCGAGGAAGCGTCAAAACACGAGCTCTACGGTCACGCCGCGCGCGTCGACGCATCCCAGCTGCCATCGGTCGTGCCGGACGGTTGCACGCATCCACAGCTAGGCCGTTGAGCTTCCAAACACCAGGACGCAGGGACTCGCGGTGCACCCAGGCAGGAAGGACACTCGACCGTGGGCCAACTGCCACCGCAGGTCCGCGGGAGCATCGACAGCTGCGGTGAAAGGCGGGAATCCCCGGTAGTTGCGCCACACGAACCTCGAGGAGGAAGTCCCTCTCGAGCAACAGCTCAAGCAAGACATGAAGCCCGCCCCCGGCGCAGCAGGAAAGGGTCGCGGAACGGCACCCGCGGCCGCCAAGCCGACCGCTTCGCGGAGGGGATCCCTCACTTCCAAGTACGCACTCTTCGAGAGAGCTTAGACGTTCACACTACTTATGGCATCTTGTTACCCCCGTATTCAGAAATGCAACCTAATTTGAAGGTCATGCTTGACTTGATATAAATGACGCCTGGTGCGAACGCGCCGAAGAGGCTCATTGCGTTTCTTTCGGTGGGTTGAAGACAGGCGTCGTTTAAATCAAGTCAAGCATGAGTTTCAAATTAAGATGCATTTCTGAATACGGGGGTTAGGCCATTCATTTTCCGAGCATTCGAGTCTCACTGCAAGCTCCCGCAAGATGGCGTTGGAGCTGCGTTTTGAGGATAAGCAATAGCTTGAATGGCGATAATTGGTGTGTCGTGAGTTTCGGTTTGGTTATTAGTTTCGGTTGCGTATACTCGACTCGGACGTGTACCCGCGGCGTTGGGTGACATAGTGGCTTTGGCATTGCGCTGTTTGGCCCGAGGTTGCGCGATTAAATCCAGGCAGCGGCAGCTGCATCGCGATGGCGGCGAAGTGCAAGAATGCCCGTGTACCTGCCAGTGCCCCACTGCGGCGTTCCCCATAATCATATCGTTGTTTTGGCCCGTAAAACCCTATAATTTATTATTTATAATCGACTCGGACGCCTCTCGCGGCTATACAACGAAATAATTAATGATTCGGTCCCGCTTTTATTGTGAGCTGCGCGGTTTGCAACCTTTAGAACGAAGTGACCTGTATAAGGAATTATTTCGGAGGACCCACGCAGTAGGTAATAAAGGTAATAATGGCGTTCAACTGTACTGTGAAATGTGTCCACGACGTCACTCGTCACTGCTCTATATAAGGGCATGCTCGCGTTCAATAACGGGGTGGGGGGGGGGGGGGGGTTAGTCTCAGTGCGTTCTTCGTGCCTGCTGCCTACGTCTAGGTTTTCGATCACCGTCTTCGGCCGCGCTCGCTTGTCCTCCGGTGGCGTCGCCACCGTCTGTGTCGACAACGCGACAATGACCAAGATATTTCAGCTTCAATTTTACTGCGATAGGAATTATACGGACACTTTAGGCGACTTTTCGCCGTCGCCGTGATGTTCTGCATAAAGCTCAAGTGCGATAACATGGCGGCCTCGCGTCGTATGGTGTAGGTGCGAGCGAAATCTTGCGAGGGTGACTCGAGAAGGATGTCCGATTGATGTGGCGGTGTCTTCTCGCGCTCGCAAGGGAGAAAGGAGGGAAGGGTGCGCGCCGTCTTCTCCCGCGAGCAAGGTGGGGGGGGTTAGGAGTGGGTAGGTGTGGGCGCCTTAGGAGGGGTAGGCGATGGGCCAGGTTAGCGTGTATCTCCTCTTTTACTCTAGCTGCGGCTGCTAAGCGCGGCCTTGCGCGTCTTGAAAGCAATCTGCGCGGGGTTCGAAGGCTAGCTGGCCGGTTATAGCTGATGGCTTCGTGAATGCTGTGTTATGGCGCACTTAGTTCGCATTGAAGCGAGAGGCAGCACACAGGGGAATTCGCTCGCCCCTGCTTCCTCTCTTCATCACACCAGGGTTTTGACAGCGAGTGTCTGCGGTCATCGAGTGAGACGCGCTCGTGTTTGACTGTGCCCACGTGACAAAGCGCTTGTTAATTTAGTTAGTATAAGGAATTGTTTGCCACAGTATGTGCAGCTCATAAAAGAACTAACCTTATTTCGTACAACTGCCTAATAATTTGCTATCGCAATCAATGCTTCGACTGTGGGGCGAAACTTTACTTTTTTCGTCAAGCTGAGGGGCTGACGATTGCGTTATATATAGCGACACATTTGTTAACTTGAGGAAGGGTGAAAATAGGTTGCTGGAAAGGGCTAAGTTGACAGGGTTCGTAATTCTGATAAAAAACCGGATGATACTTTTCTTTCGGTCACTCCTGTCCTCTCCGTGTCTGTCTCGCTCTCTTAATTTATTGCAGTGGTGAGTAGTGCATGAAATTTGCTGCTATTCGGCATGCCTTCTTTGCGAACCTTCTTTGATTCTCTGTGACGCCGCTGTGCTGCGTGACAGCCTAACATAACATTCTTTTAGAGCAGTGTAGCCTTTTACTCCGGACAACAATTTTACTCTGTCGGGTGATTTTGAGTGCATAAATTATATACTCAACGCTTACGAGTTGCTGTTTTATTAAATATAGAACACGTTTGGGCAGTGATCCACCTTGAGTGATCAGCAGGGGTGGAACGAACGATAAGACGTTTGAGTCTCAACGCGCAAAGAACCTATGCCGGGGCAATTCAGGACTGCTCGGAAGGTCGGCGCTTGCATAAGAACTAATGCCCGAGCATGGACGAAGCCTCATCCGAATGCGAACCTTTAGACGAGAGGTCTCGCTCAAGTGCTCTGTTCGCACAAATTGCGCCTGAACGAAGCTTGTGCGTGTGTGAATGCCGAAAGAATGTGGTATTCAATTGGTCTCCCTTTCAGAGCGGCCCCCGACGCAGCGGCGGCGGCGGCGTCGAAGTCGGCGGTATCGGCTGCGCCGAGTGCAGTGACGTCACCAGCGGGACCGTCGAAGCCGGCGGCACCCGGGGGCTCGCCGGGGCGCCTTGGCCGCGGCAAGGCTCCCGCCGGAGGGGGCACGCCCACCCCGGCCAAGGCGGAGGTATTGGCTGCGGCGGCCGCTGCGGCAGGCAAGGCGCCGCCGCCTCCCGCCGCAGGTGTGAACGCTGATCACTTCTTTGTCGTGCAGCGGCCAAACGGCTGGTATAGCCGGACGCGTACGGAGAAAATAAACAGTGATCGCTGCGGCGTGCGGTCAGTTCGCGAAAAATTTTCGTCGCAGGTGTGAACGGTTTATTTTGCTTCTCCGCGCTCTGGCTCGATGAAACTGATAACTCGAGAAGGGGTCCCGTCCGTGTTCAACAAAAAGTTATTACGCCAGAATTGTTCGTAAGAAAACAACTTCAGCCAATACTGATGCTTACGCACTTACGCACTATAAAAACGAAAATCTTCATGAATTCGGTGCCAGGGCCCCTATTCACAAAACGCTCTTACGCTGAAACTCTACTTAAGAGGCAGCTTTAGCTCGGGCGCTCCTATCTAAATACATGTAAAACGAGAATTCGCTTTTCTCGGCGACCACTGCACCAATTTGGACGAGGTTTGTTGCATTTAAAAGAAAAACTTTAAATCTAGTGACTGTTTGTTTCGAATTTTTTGTTTAGATTGTCAACATTTTATTAATATTGGAAAATATTGAAAATTTTCAAAACACGAAACTATCAAGTTTACAACTCTGTAACTCATTAACGAAAAATGATATTACAATTTTCTGAATTACATCTGATAATACATCGCAAGCGGACAAAATTGATGTGTTACGCATGAACCTCAAGAACTTAATAACATGGAAATACAACTTTTGCAGAACCCTTGTAAACAACGTAAAGAAGTTACGTAAGATGTAAAATGACGTATCGAATTAGTCCGCTTTCAATTATCTAATGGATGCCCTTCACAGAACCGCGATATCTGTTCTTGATGCAGAGCTATGCATTTTTAACTTCGTGCTTCTGTATTTCTCAAACTTCCAAATTTTTGAAAATTCTTGTAACAAAATTCAGACCCTAAATCGAAATTCCGCTTGTAACAGTCACTAGAATTTAGCTTTCTCTCTCAAATGCAACAAGTTTAATTAAGCTCGGTCCAAGGGTTATCTCAGAAAAACGTTTTTGCGTTTTACATGTATTTGAATAGGCCGCGTCGGAGATGGACCCGAGCTAAAGCTTCCTCTTAAGTGAAACTGTCAGCCGATCGCTATGGTGGACACACTCTTAGTGAAGGCGGCCAGCGAATGGCTACAAGTACTTACCAACGAAAAGCTTTGTGAATTCAAGACCCAGAGGCGGAATTCCCCAAGTCTTTCGTTTGTAAGTGCTCTTCGCTGTTGGCCAGCCGCCTCCGCTGATGGCATGTTCAGCATCCGGATTGGTTGGAATGTTCTATTACGAACAATTCTGGCGAAAAAGCTTTTCGTGAATGCGGGCCAAGCTTGAATGGAAAGTATAGACCGCCATCAGTTCGGCCGCGGCGTAACTGAGAAAAGTTACCCGCTGCCGACGTGAACGCTTTCTTCGCTTCTGCTGGTCCGGCTGGACGCACCTGACGGTTGGATGAAGGTCCGGACCATATGTAGCGAGTACAAAAGTGTCAAGTATAAATGTTTTCTTTGCAACATGTGACTGACGTCACGAAGGGAAGAAAAATTAGGCTTGCTGTATGCATGAGTAAGCAAGTACCGTTAGCTGATATTCTCCTTTAGATCAAGAGAAAGAAGCGGGGCTCTACAGGGTTTCTACGGGGCTCTACAACTTCATTTATCCGCTCGCTGCAGCGGCAGCGCCGGCTGCAGCCGCCTGTCCCGCCGACGCCGCCAAGCTGGGTGCTGCGGCGGCCGCCAAGGCTGCCCAGGCAGCTGAAAGGGCCGACGCCTTCATCTACGAGGAGTACGGCTTCCCGTCGGCGTGAGTATATAGAACGCTTACCGCTTTAGAGGAGCACTGAGCTCGGCGCGAAATAACAACCTACAAGCGCACAGTTGTCTACGAAAAATTGACAGTTAAGCCCGAAGCTCCGAGCACCGAAATTGAGAGCAAGGCTTAGTGCTGGGCTGAAGCTCCTCGGGCGGTGTTCAACGAATATGCGGGGGGCGACATTTTTGTGCGCCGCAGCACGCGAGGCAACCGCTGCGCTGCAGCAGAAACAGCGCTCCGGCAGCTACCAGGCGTCTCACAACGCTGGCGCGACGAGGAGCGCCACCAGGGGGCGTTGCAGGCGTCGCTTTTCGAAGGCGCACGAGACAGAAGGAAAACCATGAGCGTCTGTAGTTTAAAGTCCGCTTCACGCAGACCACCGCGTGCACAGTGGTTTCGTAAGCGCACAATGGCCCAGTAGGAAAGCTATAGTGCGTGTGCGCACAACGCTGTATGCCAGCAGCGGCAGGCGTAGCGCTCCGCTGCAGAGTGGATAGAGTGGAGCGTGAGGGTGTACTGTGCATTATTTCAAGTGAATAAGGGTGCAAATCGGTCTCCACTCGCACCCTTACAACCAAAAAGCGGAGTAAAGGTGTGAATCGTAAACCGGTTCACATACTTATTTGTTTTTTAGGGTTTAAATTATTTTTCAGTCTGCGGCTGCTTGGCTTTCTCTTTTTGCACCCAAATGCACAGCGCGTGCGCCGTCGTTTTTGGAGACATTCTGACCTTGCACGCGTGGGCCGCGCACGCGCCGTTGATACCGTGACAGCACGGCGGCGGCGGCGCCGACGGCGCAAACGCGCCTTGGGTGTTTGCGTCTGTTTTCTATCTAGATAAAAACAATTGCTAGACGGAAATCTGGCGCTGCGATTCCTCAACGTCGACATCGCGAACGGCACGGACAGTGGGGCAAGTGGTTCGGACAGCGCAGACATGAGCTGATTGCCAATTGACGTAAATTCGGAGTCCAATTACACACAGGCATATCCGCCTGAGGTACTATCTACGAATCGGAATAAAAATCGGTTGATGGCCAGCGCATCTGTCCTGCCCGTGTGACTTGCCATGTCGCCTGCGCTGCCCGCCGTGTTGCACACAAACCAGAGAGATCAGCTTGAAGCCCTCATATCGTTCCCGCTACCACGCAGATACTGAGAAATACTATATGTCTCTCTATATATATTGGTATGTGTGCCTCAGGCGTTGCTATGGGGCGGTTTATTAAGGTATAGTAATTTAATGTTTCCAATCAATGAACCAGGCAATATGTATCTGCAGACATTTGTAACCATTGCGATTTGTAGCACTTCTGTCGAGACATTCCGGCGAAAGTTATAAATTTGCAAAGTAACGCTGGCCGGTCGACGACAACACAACTAACAGCAACAATCCGTGACCTAGCTCGCAACCTCCATCGATAACCGCGGATAAACTGCCGTTATATTTCTTGATTTATCAATATCCTTTGACCGGGTATCGCGCACGAAGTTATTCTGGAAACTTGATAAATTATTCGGTACTTGCAAGGCAATAAAATGGATTGGAAATTGCCTTTCAGAGGGGACCAAGTTTATTCACTACACAACGGCTACTCATTCGAACGCTCTCCGATTCTCTCTGGAGGGCCGCAAAGCACAGTACTGGCCCCTGTTGGTTTCCTAATTTTTATTAATGAATTAGCTGAGAATACAGATGTGACAGTTCGAATGTTCGCAGATGATTGTATAATATATAAAGATGTCAAAAACATTACAGACCAGGTTATTCTGAATAATGCAGTTGCAAACATTACTAAATGGTGCCGATCGTGACAGATGAATATTTATCTAAATAAATCTGTGTGTATGATAATATCAAGAAAGAAGAAACCCCTGACGTTCACGCATGTCATAGATGATGTACCATTAAAGGTCGTTGACCAGTGCAAATACCTAGGGCAATTGTTTCCGCAGACTTAAAATGGGATAAACAGGTAGCATATAATTCACCCAAGGCCTTTTCCGCTCTTTTCTCACTAAGAGGCTCAATTCGGATAGCTCCGCCAAGTACAAAACTATTATCATATACATTGTCAGTTCGCTCAGTTCTTGAATATAGCATTATAATTTGGTTTCCACAGACGAAAAAAAATGTATGGATAACTTAGAAGCAGTACAAATGAAAGCATTTAGATTTATATACAACAGGTATCGACGTTGTAATTCACCTTCTCACCTCCTTGCGAGAGCAGATCTTTTCACAATAAGCAAACACGCAAAGCAAAGAGATTTGTAATCCGACACTTCTAGTAAAGAGGAATGCCTGTCGTACGCGTCTTCCTTTACATGGCGTTATGACGTGACGTAATTGTCTCGAAGTTATCTGCTCTGCCGAAGTGTTTCCGTGCTGTACCGTCGCAAGCGTTACAAACTGGTTTTTCCTGGATAGCTTTTACTCACGTCGTCGTATGACATTCTCATATTGCGGCTGATATATCTTGGGTGGCATTCTGGACGCTGTAGCATTACGCCGTATCATCGCAATTGCCAGCTTATCAGATTCTGATTGACCCACAGGGCTGCCATGTCTAGAACTTGTCGGGTTGGCTCAGTACGCCGCCACTGCAGAATTTGACAATCTGGCGGAATCTGAACGGCGTCCAAGACAGCACCCATGGAGTCACGCTTCTGTCGCACCAAGTTTGTTGCAAACACTTGAAGATGGCACGTCCCGTGTTCGCCCTAAGCGCGTGCCTTTCACAGTGGTGAGCACTTGGGCTTGTTGGTTTACCGTGTTTTCATTGATTAATTAATTCAATAAGTGATTCATTCATCGATACTGTCAGCTCTATGTAGGGCGGACAGTATCACTGTATGCAACTATATGCATCGACAGGAGGGACAGTTATTACAGTACTCTCAATATTCATGCAGCAGGTAAAAGATTACACAATAACAAAAGAAAAACATTAATTACGCATAAAATCTACAGCAATACACTCGATACACAACTAGGCAATAGTGCTCACGGCGCAGGGTCAGAGAATATTAGTGTGGACATTATCTAAGAGGATATCTATATCAGGTTCGCCGATAGAAACAGCACCTGGCAGCCCATTCCATTTTGTAATTGCTCCAGGAAATTAAGTATTCTTGAAACAGACATTTCGCACTTTCAGAGAGGAAATAAACATACTATGGCGGCGACGGGAACTATGATTAATCCTAATTATGAAAAAAATTAGTTTGATCAAGTTTAACCTAGTGACGTATAATTAGGACAAAGACTTTAGCTGTTCATAGGCATTGAGGACTTTTATGGGAGAGATGTGAGATCCTGCACGTGCCCTTCCCCACACATCCAGTTTGACCCATTCAAGATGGTGGCCGTCGTAATAGAAGTGAAAATAAAGCGTGAGTGCGTGAGTTGTGGTCGCCTGTTTTATAGACACCAATTGTTCCTTCCCACATCCTCGCTGTTTGCAAAGCTATCCTAGCCCGATGGTGCCGGGAATGAGAGGTCGGCCATCATTTGAGGGGCAAACTAACTGCGTGGGAAAGCCTTCTTACAGTATTTAGCACGGCACCTAATGTAGCGCATGAACGAGAGAAAGAGAACAGAGGTCACGTGGGCACCATTTCTGTGTTTCTTACTGATAAAGAGTTGCAGTAACTTAGAAAGGGATGCGTGCATCGGCGGTAACGTGTTGCTGCTGAAGTGTATACAATGCTGTTGTCCCGAAATAATCGGAAATGCAAACTTCGGCGTTCCCTCTGGTACTTGAAGTCATTTACTGCGACAGCAGCAGGATGTTGCAGCGGACATGGCAATCTTGTCAAGAAGAACGTCATCGTTGCAATGCACACAATGTTGTCCTCCTCCGCTACAACGGTGTCTGGTGCGGCCACCAAAGTAAGCGACGCCACAATACCCAAGAGTTTGGGCGACGTGCAGGACACCGCACGAATTACAACGCCACCTGCGTCGGTCTGTGTTTTTTGACGATTTGGTCCCGAACGAATTTTAGCGGGTTTAACAGAACGTACAAGCGACCTGTTTGACGCTTCGAGTGCTGCAGCCAGAGAAATGCTTTAGGAACCTATCACGTTGACTACACTATTATATTTTCTTCCCTCGTGTTCCTGCACTTTCAACGACCTTATCCACCTTCTCCAATACGCCGTACTCTTGTTGGCAGGCACTCTTGCGGTAGCCCGGCGTCTATGGCATTCTGCTGCCGAGAACAAGATCCCGGGTTCGATACCCGGCCGCATCAACTGCACTTTAATGAGGGCGAAATACAAGAAGGCTCGCGTACTTAGATTTAGGTGCACATTAAAGTACCCCATCTGGTCAAGACAAGGTCGCAGCCTCAATTCACCACAGCGTCCCTCATAATCCGCTATGCAATTTCTGGACGTTGCAAACACCCAAACTTAATTTTTTTTTTGAAGGGCCGAGCCCTTGCCAGCGGCCAACCCGCTGCTCATCTTCTCGGTGCTGGTCTCTTACTTCCTGTTCGTGGCGGCCTGCTTCCTCATCATCAAGTACGCCTACCACGGCTACGGTGAGCCGCACTGTCTTATTCGCTCATTAGTAGCACCGCGTCGTCAGCTTCCTTATTATCATTTTTTTTAGAATTACACTGCAGGCACATGAAGCAATCTGGAAAACCTAAATCAGTATTTTGTTGAAATGGAAAATGCACATAGTCGCAAGTGTTTTGAGCATTATGATTAAAGTTCGAGTGGACGAATAGTTAGTTTGAATGCGTGAAATGATCTTATAGAAGTCATGCAGTGGGGTAGTTCGTCCTATACTTCTGCTGCGGCAAACGGCCGGAAGCGAGAAGAACGCATAATTTGTTCGAATGCGTGGTGATGCCAGAGAGTTAGCTGAAGTAGCTCGTGTTTGATATGCAGATGCAGGGTTCGTGATGTTTGGTGAAGAACGATTAACTATAATATGCTATCGTCAGTGGGGAAACATACATACGGACAGAAAAAGAGACGGCAGACGAGTTCGTTTATTTTTTAATGCCGGTCTGTGAGTTTAAGCGCGATACGAATTCTGCTGATCACACACCGTCTTTAGTGCATCTTGAATATCCCTCCAACTTAGAAAAACAATTCTGAGTTTTTACGTGCCAAAACTGGGATCTGCTTGAGGCGCGCTGTAAAGTAGTTATTACAGTGGGGCCTTCCGTAGTAAGGTAATCCGTAGTTGGGGTTTATTCCCAAAGTGTGCAACGAAATGCTTGGACGTTTCAGTTGTTTCTGTGCTTCGTTGCATAAAACGGGGGATTGTTAAGAAAAATCTCTGGTGCCTTAGCAGTGAATGCGAGAGAAATGCGTTAGCATTATTACGTCGGGCCTCTTTGAGGTCCCGGATTCATGATTTAAACCGGGTTCACCACATAGCGAAATGTTGTTAGGGAGCTCACTCGACAGATGTCCGGCCTCTTCGAGGAGCGAAGTGCAGCTGTCGGTGGTCCGGAGTAGGTGGACTACCGTCAGTTTGACGGCGTACATCTCAAAACGGATGTCATCCTCAGAATTCGTTCCCCGAGAGTATGCCTTGAAAGTTCGCCGGCTACAATTCGTAAATCGTAGCATGTTCCGTGAATTAGTCGGGTTAAAAATTAATGAGTGAACATTTCGTTAATTAATCGATTACGCATTTTCGTTTGTTGCGCAAGAAATGTCCGCCTCTTCGAGTAAACCAGTTCAAGGATTATATTATGATTGTGCTACCTGCCACAGACATTTAAAGATTCTGTGAATTCTGTAAGAAATACACAATGTCATAGGCTACGAAACTCCTCCTCACCCCATTTGCGGTCAATGACAAGCCTAGGAGCACAAAATCGACAGTGGGCGAACGATGGGAATCGGAACTGGAAGCGAACTTTCTTTCTTTGTTTTCTTTTTGGGAAAGGGACTAGTGTTCGTTAAGGCCCTTCTTCAGAGAACGTCGCCTCGCGTCGAAACGTTGGGGTATAGGGGGCCAAATGTTTCGACAGGGTTACACGTCCTCGTCAGGACGCAACGTTAGTTCCGTCTTGAGGCTTCCGTTGTTCGCCCATTGTTGAATCACTTCGAAAGTAGCGTTTTTGCCTGAACTACTGTCTTTTGTTTAGCAGCACTGAAGGAAGTGCGTTTTGTGCGCCGCAGATGTGAACGCGCCGGACGTTCACACGGTGACCAGCAAGGACATTCACGCGAAGCTTGAGTTTGACCCGAAGGGTGAGTAGCGAAGTGTGTTTGTCAGTTCGTCAATTCGCCGCCCAACGGGCTACTCCTTGTAACTTGGAGACTGCGCATGGCGTTCATTGACGTCTCTCGAGAATTGTTCTTGAGATGAGCACGATTACCTTTCAATCTGTGCGAGCTGTACAATTTCTTAGTATATATAGTGATATGTCCGTCAACAATGAATATTAGAAGTTTGTGCGCTCGCAAGCTAAAGACCAATGGGGCCAGATAAAAAAAAAGAAGTCGGCATTTTAGGCGCCCCAGCTGAAATCTTTTAAGTGATACAGCTTACGTGCGCGTGTTCGACCAATGGAATTCCACGTTGCGAAGCTGTGCTAGACGAAAAAAATTGAGCTTTTCGCTGATATGGTTGCCAAACTCTCGCTCGTGAGTGGACATTTTGTGTTTACTTTCCTTTACAATGCTTAGGTTATGTTAACTTTTACTTGCTTGCAGCCTGTTAGACGCTGCCTTTCAAACCCTTTGTTGCTTCAGCAGACTAATAATTTGCAATTACTACACACATTTTGATAGATTATTATTATTATTATTATTATTATTATTATTATTATTATTATTATTATTATTATTATTATTAGTGGGCCGCATTAGGGACAGCGAAGTAGAGCGAGAAATACATCGACATAGAGAAGAACGTACTGACGCACAGCGAGAAGGATCGGAGGTATTGAGTGGGTGAACTCATTGTTACTAACGTCATAATTAGGCAGCAGACAATGAAGCCAAGAAAAGCATAGAAGAAATTGACTGCCCCGATAATTCAAATACGGAAATAACAATGAAAAGGCGAATGAATGTCGAAGTAAAGACAACTTGTCACCAGTGTGGCAGCCGCACCGGCAATCTTCGCACTATGCTTGTGATACTCTACCCATAGACGTTAGGCCGCGGCTGTATGCTCGTCCACTTGTTTAGGTCTTTCTGTACTGTACGTGAACTAAATATATAGCCCTGAGAGTGTTAGACAGCGCCACTCAAGGCTATGGCGGCAAATGTGGAAGACCGTTGAATCCGCTTGCGTCACGTTGTACCTGAGCTGTTGAGCAGGAAACTGGCCGACAAACCCTTTGTTTGTATACGGCCACAGACAAGCGCGTAGTCGCGGAACTTGTGAATTCGTATGTCTTCCTTCCTGCTCGCGCTTTTCGAGAAGCGTCAACCGATACCCATAGCACGTCAACTAGCTCGAGCTTTGACTCCGCGGGTTGGTCAACTTTATAAGTATTTTGTAAAACGCCCAACCATTCATCCTGGCTATTAGAACTGCTCGAGAACAACTCTCGAGAGTCACTTTTGTCTCAGGAGCGTCAGTATAATTAAGTGGAAAAGTTGAAATCGGCTCACTTCCAACAAACTAATTTTTATGACGGCCATCGCATCTGCATCCGTAAACTTATCGCCAGTGTATACCTCTGACCTCGATAACTTGCTTTTTTTCAGACCTCGAGGACAACAAGCCGCCGAGTGCAAGGCGCTTCGCAAGTTTCGGTAAATACACAGATGCTTTGATTAACTCGTTTAAACTATAGCTGTCGCCATGTCGGCCACAACAAGGCTCGATTGTCTCGTGCGGATGACCATTATACTTAGCTTCAGGGTGCGATCAAGGAACAATTTGGCGGGCAGAGTAAGCGAAGCGATTATACCGTTGCCCGCGTTACGTTATCTATTTCCTCCCTGTGAGTAATAGGTGGTGTCCAAATTCATCGTTCAGTGAGGGCTTGCGCTGAGTATCACATACAGATCATGGGAGGCTACGCGTTTGCAAACTGCATTTGCCGAGAGCAACTGCAGGAGCCGGAAGTATGTCATGGACGTAAGATATTTTACACCTAAGATAGCGTGTATCCCGCAGTACGATATGAGTGCTTAAGATTTTTTTCAAATGCGTAAGCATGTCTATGCTTACTCAACGAGGAAAATCGTTAAGACGATCTCTATGCTTACCCAACGAGGAAAATACCGTAAGACGATCGCTTTCAAGATAGTGCCCGTAGCAGCGAGTGAATTCACCTTAGTTCTGCCTCTCGATTAAGCGTCGAGAACACAGCGCGCGAAGCTATCAGCAGTTGGCGCTCACTGTCCCCATCGCAGATCGCTTTCGGGATACGGGCCGCGCGGCAGTGCCGTATGCAGCCGCCGCCGGAGTACGGTTGATCACAGTTTATGATGGTTCGACGCGGATGAATAAGGCGCTGAAGAGTGATAACGGCTTATAGTGATATGAACGTCATCAGCGCACCTGGCGCCGCCACCTGCAGTACGTTACCTCCACGGGAAGCATTGACCGGTCAGCAGCAGAGATAAGCAAGATACGTTTAGAGTATTGGTGGGAAAAAATGCACGGAAGAAATTGATAGGACCTGACCCATTACAGGCAGAGGTATAGGTGCTGGGTAGATATGTAGAAGGTTTAAAGCAGAGAGAAAGTATTCACTAGACATAGACACAATGCTAGACTGATAATTATCTATAGATTACTTGATCAGGTCAGGTAGGCTAAGTGACTATTTGTCGCCGCGCCATATCAAGCGGGGCGCCAATAAATCATAATTGTCATTGTCAACTCGTATTTTTGGCGCGGGCGGTTCAAATTGTAGAGCAGCGGCGTGGACATGAACGGGACCTTTGGCAGCGATGTTCTGTTCAACAAAGTGACATGCTGGCACAGAGAAAACGATGACAAACTTCTAGACGAATAATCTGTTTATCTAGCTCGACTTAAAGTTTCTTCCTTGAGCGTATCTTTGATGTTGCACTTCATGACGCATGTATCAGCGCGTATTGCGTAGCTTTGAACAAAACAACGAGATTAGCTTAATCGGGGATAATTTATGGCTTTGGTAGGCTCGTAAACGTGTCGTTGCGCATGCGATGTGGCTTACGTGTACATTGACAACCTTGCAGAAAAATAAACAGTTCATAGTATGCACTATGTTTCGCGTGCCTGCATGTGGTTCAGTGTTCACTTTTAAGAGGAAGCTTTAGCTCGAGTGCTTCTATCTAAATACATGTAAAAGGAGAATTCGTTTTTCTCGGCAACCACCGCACCAAATTTGACGAGGTTTGTTGCATTTAAAAGAAAATCTTAAACTCTAATGTCTGCTGGTTTCGAATTTTTGAGTTCGGGCGTGAATTTTTTATTAAAGATCGGCATAAATCGAAAACTTTCAAAAAACGAGACTATCAAGTTTTCAACTCTGTAACTCAACAACTAAAAATGATAACACAGTTCTGTGAATTGCATCCAATTTGTAATATGTAAATACAGTTTTTGCAGAACCCTTGTAAACACCGTAACCAATTCACGTACGATGCAAAATGACATATCGAATTTGTACGCTTTGAATGATCTAACAGATGCCGTTTACAGAACCGCGATATCTGTTCTTGATGCAGAGCTATGAATTTGTAAAATTGTGCTTCTATTTTTTTCACACGGACGAATATTTGAAAATCTGTTTAACAATATTCAGGCCCTAAATCGAAATTCCGCTTCCAACAGTCACTAGAATTTAATTTTCTCTCTAAGAGGCAACAAATTTCATTAAAATTGGTACAAGGGTTACCTCAGAAAAACGTTCTTGCGTTTGACATGTATTTGAATAGGCCGCGTCGGAGTTGTGCCCGAGCTAAAGCTTCCTCTTCATAATGAGAAACGGCCATGGGTGAGAAACCGAGAACGAGCATCATGGCCTACATCGCATAAACTTAGCGCTTTTTACTGCCATACTTTCTTTGCCTGTGTCAGAGATATCGAGAAAAAAAAAATCAGAGAGAGTCGTGAAGTTTTTGTGACGAAATTTCCGGTTTGTTCGTGTTCAGGGCGCACTGCTTCTTTTCTATTTGACCGCAAATGTTAGATGCGTATGACCAGAAATACAGGACGTTTAAGGCATGCGAGATATATGGCGTCAAATCAATCAATTGGACGAATGATATAAGTTAGTGAACTTGACATATTACAAACGATTTAATGAATGAATGAATGAATGAATGAATGAATGAATGAATGAATGAATGAATGAAACTATAAATTTGCCAGTTACTAATTTTAACAACCTTATCACGCAGGACGGGTGAAGAGAAAGGGCTCGAAAAAGCCAGTCCGAACCAGGAGTAAGTGAAATCGTCGTAAGCACCTTCGCTTCGGCAAAGCAAAAATTAGTCTTGTATAAGGCGCATATTTTTTTTATTATAATCAAAACGGAAAACGTTGTCAGCTGCGTTTAGAGCGACGTTCGCTCCGCAACACGTCGGTGCTAATAGAGCATCAAGCTGCGTGACTCCAGGCACATCATGTTATTGGATTACTTTGATCCGTCTCGACAACCACGTCAAGTACAACGAAAAATATGGGCTCCATCAGGCCAACCAGAAAAGAGAACCAATAGGCTTCTCACGCTCGACGCCGACTTGATGGAAGCTTAACGTAAGGAATTCACGATGGGTAAGCTGTACCTCCTGATCCTTTCTCTGGAAGGGCACACGTAGCCGGCATTCGATCATTACCCATAGGCTGATCCTAACCTTAGACTTGGCTGTGCTTCACAATTTTGCGGAGGCGGAGCACCGAACGAAGTGCTCGGTATTCATCGAACTGCAGTGGGAATGGGGGCCAGTAGACAGCTTTTCTTCATATGTTATACGCATTACTTGAGTAGGCGCAGCTTTGCAGCTTAGCCCATTCTTTCTGCTTTTAAGGTGGGCCACGCTACACGAGTGACTCTCTAAAGAGAGCGTTTTATATTTGCGAATAATTCATTTCACTGCATAATTTGGAGCGCATAAGTACATATCGGCACCCTTTTTAGTGTGCGTGTCACTTAATCCAGTTGTAGAGTAACAGTTGTCATCCGTAATTATAGCCATTATTATTGTTTGCAACGTCATAAGGACCATTGGATGGTAAGAGTTATTGGCCAAGTAATGCGAATTGTGTCCTTACAACAACTCTGCCATAGAAAGTGAGCTTCAAAAACTTTTATATAAGAATCCACAAGGTCGTTCGAAGCCGTAAGGACGAAGTCTATCGGCCGATTCATGTGCTGTTTATCATCACCATGCTGGCTGAACAACCACGTCGCCACTCGCAATATACCATACGTCGCGCCCCATTTCCCGCGTGTTCTAAGTGTGAAAGTCTACAACACTCGGTTTACTCTCAGGAACATTACGGTTTTCTGTGTGGAACCCGTACAGCTGCGCCGACTTAAGGAGGTACTTATAGAGAGAAACAGCAGCTCCTGTATCTATCAACGGTGATTGACTCGAAGCTCTTTCTCGACTCCACGATAATGATGATGCTGATGCTGATGCTGCTGATGATGATCCGGACGAGTACAGTCTACGGCGCCGCCTCTCGACCGAATAAATGCACTGTGCTTCAATACCACTGCGCGGTGATTTCCATAATCAGTAGTTGCTAGATAAACGCACCTTCACTCTGACGCATTCGAGTAGACACCGAGTGTGCCTGCTTACAAAGTGCAATTGCCCATCATCGATCGCCGGGAATGTCACTGAAGCGCAATTACAATATTAGCCAAGGGGCAGCGCTGTTATTCACAAATATTCACAAGACAGTAAATTCACCCACCAGACGGTAAATTTTATCCAAAAGATGTAAAAAATGAAGTCCATGCAGATTTACAAGCGCAGCAAGAAAAATAAATCAGGAGAGAGATTCTGTACGATAACACAAAGAGCAGTGCCTGCTATTCGAGGCCGGAGCTGGTTGCCTGAGGATAATTAGCATACCACACCAAATATTCGCGACAGGGTAAGGCGTGTGTATGCTGCAATTAAAGCCCGGAGATGACTCAGCACAATGTAATGGAATGGCGAGATATTCACCTGGCAAGACTAGTGTGGAACGTCCACCTACCGGAAGCGCTGGGATTCATAGAGTTTCTAAATGAACTCTAGAGGGAAATGTGGCGCTAGTGTCTACGGGGGTTCTCATGAGCGTTGCCTCAGCCTACATGGGAATGATGGGAAGTACAGGCTTCGGATTGACTTCGGTCTTCAGACTAGTGACGTTTGCTTCTGGCGCAGTAAACAAAGCTATACTCAAATATTATCTCGTAAAATCTAATTCTATTTCTGCAGTATGTTATATAATGTACAACACGCTACATAAACTTTGTATGACTTTGAGATGGAAGCACGGTTTACTATGGTTTGTCACCAGGACACACCAGGGTATGCATACTTGTGCGATTCTGTTCTCAATTTAACGCCAAAGAATAATTATTTATTCATTTTTGCAACAGCAAAACAACGGTGCATGTACTTATATAAAAATACTCATCAAGTATTTCTAGAAATAAAAATGTTGTATTGTGACAAAGCGTTGCGCCCTTGAGCGGAATGCTACAAGTGTCGTCTGCTACGGCGCCTGCTCGCTGCAAACGCGATACTTTTCTCGCAGACGACAGGCACTTGCGAACTCTCTCGCTCTTTCGAAAGGCTGTGTCGGCTGTCACGATTGCTGAACGTCTTCAAGTACTTTTAAGCACATCTGCTGCAGTGCTAGCTAGGACGCTAGTGGCCTCCTCCTACGAGTATGCTTCATCTTATTTTATATTGGCGTACCGCTTCCGAAGCGTTACAGCGTGGCTTTGCGGGTACACATTGTGCGACACTAGACTAGAGCTAGGAAGCAGCTATCTTTCCTACCACAAGTAAGTTTGTGTTCTCAAAGTCCTAAAACACGCATTTCAATGAGCACATAAACGAGCACATAATGAAGCCCTCAATAAAATTTGATTGTCAAGCCACTAGAAGTACAACTGTATATATCTTGTATCAGTAGCGCCTTCTTTGTCCTATTCTGAAGTTTCATGAAGCACGTAACGCTACAGTGCCAACCTAACGCACTTAACAAACCAAGGTCCAAACGCTCAAAACATGTTCTTTCAGCGTTTACGATGCCGCCGCTTTCTCGTCACGGCTTCGACGCCACACTGCGACACAAGCATCGTCCCAGTCGCTGGCCCAGCGCGCTATCACCACTCCGAGCAACATAACAAAGGCAGAGAGCTTTGCGTTGCACTGTCCCACTGCAGGTTATAGCAATTGCGCTTGGAGCGAAACCAAAACTGCCAAAAAAATTCTTGTAGACTAGTTTGCCAGTCAATAGAATGCCAATCCGAAGCCTGTACTTCCCATCATTCCCATGATGGTTGAACGATCGCAGCGCCAGATTTGCCTCTAGGTATACTAATATGAAACTCTATGCTGGGATTCAAAGCGGATCGAATCATTAGGAGAGACAGGCAAGAGACGTTTAGAGTATTGATGGAAAAATAGCAGGGAGGAAACGCATAGAGCCCGAGTCGTTATAGGCATAGGTTACTGTATGAAAAAGAAATAGGGGTTATAAAGAAGAGAGAAAAGATTAAAGAAGAGAAAAAAAAAGAAGCTTTTGTCTTCACGACAGAAATATTTGCCACTGCGGAGGGTTATCAGTGACTATCGCCAAATTTTTCGACATTCTCTGTTTACTTCTTCAAGTGGACTTCACCCTATTGATTGCTGAATCACAGATGTCAAGCTTTCTTTTTGTTTGTTTTCACATGCACCATTTATAAATGTCGTGTTAGTAATACAGGCTAAAGAAACAAGGAAAAAGCCTCAACTTTCAGTTTTTTTAGGACGCCGTGTAGCGACACCGCCGAAGAAACTTTCCTATTGCACACTGCTCCACGTTCCCCATTCCCTCCATTTTCAGAGGTTCGTCGGCGGTCCACGTCGTCGGCTTGGGAGAACGAGCGGGTGACCATGATGGCCGCCGATGTGGACTACCTCGCCGAGGTGTTGGGCTCGCGGGTAGCGGTCGAGGGCGCTGGCCTTCATCAGAGCGCCAAGACCACGGTCCACGCCAAGGGTGAGAAATGCTACTTCATCATTGGGCAGTGTTCTACATTTCCACTCGATATTTAAGAACAGCAACGAGGGTATTCATGGAGATAACGGGTAACGCATATCAGATATTAAGAGTGCAGTGAGAGCTATACGAGGCACTGACGGATTCATCTAAAGGACTGCATAGGCCTAGCGCCATTTTTGTCTGGCACAAAGAAGCGCAGGTTCGCAAGATTTGCACACCACTGGTTCGATCACCCTTGCGTCATTCGCCTGATTCCCGTAGTTCTTATTTTCGCGGCTATTCTCGATCCTGGCTTCACTCTTCAGTACGAGTACCACCGCTTGCACGAAGCTGAAACTGGCATCCAGATACACGGCCAGTATCCTTGGATCTCAACGGTCATTTCCAAGAAAAACATGAAAGAGGAAATAGAACTAAATGAGTAATTCAGCATTCTTTCAGCTCGAAGAAAACAAGATTTACTGGCAGTGTATCGGGAAGCCACGTTCCCGATTCGTGCAAGCTTTGGTATTCGTACTGAAGAGTGAAGCCAGGGTCGGGAACAGCCGCGAAAATATGGGAATTAGGCAAATGACGCAAGGTTGACTGAACCAGTGGGGATTCTCCCGAAAAAAATTTTCTGTTTCGGATGGCTATAAGTGAATGAGCTTGTCTAACTTTGTTCTTTTAGAGGCAGACGAGCAGAGCGTTTTTACTAACGACAGCAGATAAAAAAATCCAAGTCGGGTTGCCAGGTACATCCGTCCTTCCGTTTACGCCATCCTAGTTGTCATCGAGCGTCCACTTTTCGATCGTGGTTGGGGTTGCGAATAGTAATTCGACATTTAAGACCCCAGCCATGCGGGGCACTTTCGATCGCGATGGGCTTCTTAGCGCGGGCTGTGGAAGGGAGCCAATCATGATCCAGAAAATCTTCCCGGATCTGGCTCGATCGCCATCCAAAACGCCCCGCCGTGAATGCGGTATAATGCCCCTTTCATACAAGGCACACTCCATCGCCATCGAGCCCGATCGGGATCACACTTGTCGAACACGATTGGCTCCACCTTCCACAGCTGGCACGAAACAACCAATCGCCATCGAGAATGCCAATTGCCATCGAGATTACCCCGTGTAACACCGGTATAAAGGACTTTATTGGCTTGGCGTAAGCGTAGCAGACAATACTAATACGGTCATCTGAAACTGTCTAACATCGAGAAATTAACGTTTTCCTCGTTTACATCATGAACTGCAGTATGGTCACCTAAAACTGTGCAATGTCGAGAAATTGACCTTGTTTATTCTCATAAACTGCAGACGCCGACGGCTCCGGCAACGACGCTGCTCCGTCCTCCCCGGGTCGCCCAAGTGTGCGGCCGAAAAACTTGAATAAGAGCGGTTGAGCGGCGGTTCGCGCCCGAATGTTGTGTGGTCCTCGCTGCTTGCTGTGGTGGAGTGAGATGGTGATGATGATGATGATAATGATGAAGCGGGCCTACGTTCTGCGCCCGCTTCGGCGATTTCCGATTTGCGTCGTGCGAACTTTTCTGTAGTCGTTTTTTTTTTTTTTGGAGCGTCAGAGCGCGTATAATAAAAGAAACGTTTGAGGGTGCGCCCAATACGCGCCCTTAGGATACGTACATTTAGGCTGCCGTGGAGACACGCTAGGAACTCCGCTAACAAAAGAAACACGACTACCCAGATGTCCTGCACTCCCCCCCCCCCCCCCCCAAGAAATCATCCGAGGTGAAACTAAGAACGTCGTAGAGCTTTCCGAATCCAGCAATTGTGGAATCAAATTCACTATATTCTTTCGATGAATGTGACTCGAATATCAAATGGCATACGGAATGCTTTAGCAGGAACTTGCATATACGAAAGGTGGTAAGAAGAAAAAGAAATGGTGGATCGTACGTACATGTGTGAATCAGTTACAAGCGAAGCTTGCTTTACATGCATACCATATTCCTTTTTAAGTAGCATAGAACTCCTGGCTTAATGCGCGCCCTTGCCTCATTTTATACCCTCGGCTGCTTCTGTTGCCGACTCCTCCACTTCTTGGCTCTTGTTCTGCTTGTATATTCGATCACATTCCTTGTGACACATACCATTTCTGGAGCATTGGCCAAAAGCTTTGCTATTCCCAGTTGTACATAGTCTTAAATATTCGCATTAAACGGCAACTCCGGCAATTTTACAGCGAAGCTGCATATGGCTAGGGTACCATAGAATTTTCGTGTCCGCACACAAACTGTCATGGCACATACCCCTGTAAGCACTCATATCCGCGTAAGCAAGCGAAAAATGCCATGTCTCATAGCTCTGTAATGCAGAGGCTACAAGCACTCAGCAAAATGAAGCGAACAGTGCTTACATTGATTATAATCCCGCATACAGCATACCGAACAGCATGTCGAAAACTGTCATCACGAATGGCTCGTGCTCCCGTAAGCAAGCAAAAAATGCAGTGGCTCATCGCCCTGTAAGGTTCGTGGCTACTCTGCGTGGGTTAGTTGCGATGAGATCCTCTGAGGTCGTTGTCGGGGATTTCAATGTGGATGTGTCGGGATCGAAAATGTAGTTTACGCGTTTCGTGTTGCAGACATCGCTTGCGAAGCCATACCGATCTTGCCCAACCAACCACACAGCAGCGTACGTGTATCGATTTGACTTTATTAAAGAATGTGTTTGCAGTTGCGGGTATGCAGTTCAGTGTATATAATAGCGACCACAAAGCCATTGTGACCATTGTTAATAAGCGACAATGACGGATGCAATAAAGTCTTTACCACAAGTTTTCTTACCACGATTTTACAGCTCCTCTGGTCATCCACCTTAGCAGGGCGGAATGGCCTTGTAGTTTTTCGATCTCCACTGACCTCAAAAATGTTTTTTGAATATACGTTCTCTTTCGCGCCATGGTTATCTGTGCCAAGCGATATGGTTGCAAGTCATTTAGTTCTACTGAAAATTAATTTTAAAGGTTGGTTGCATGTACCCGACTCATGCCCACGAATTTTACTGGCCACCCTGTGTTTGTGACGTCAGAGACTACACCGCCACTTCGCCCAGAAACAACGAAGCTGGCCCCTTCTATGAGACAATGACTCACAATCATCGTTTTGAGAGACGTGATAACCGGTGCACCTCATCCTCTTGCCGCACCCCTATGCGTTGAGCTTGATCACGTCAGCTGTCTCGCGCGGCGGCGGTGGGCGAAAAGCAAACGGCGATATTCAGCGCTCATATCGTCGCTAAAATCACTTCTGTCTAGCCCGAAAGAGCTGGAAAAGTTGCCCTTGTCATCAGGAGACATCGTCAGCGTTCTTGCATGCAAAAGACCACAAAAGCCCTTCTGCGTTTCTTGAGGGACACTGGATTGTATGAACGCTTGTGACAATAGAGATTACTCTTTGACTGACTGTGAATGACTGACTATTATTTTTCTTTTCTCTCATCTGTTCTTCCCCTTTCCCCTTCCCAAGTGTAAGGTAGCCAACCTGGCACGTCCTCAGTTAACCTCCCAACCTTTCTCTCTTCGCTTCTCTCTCTCTCTCCCTCTCTCGTCAGCTTCGCTGTGTTGGCGTTGGCAAAACGTTTACTGCGTGCTCAGCGCACCTTCTGCGCGTTTACATTACGGTAGCGTGGTATCTGACGTCGTCGGCTTATCGTGATGTCACACGAAGCGGCTACCCGTTTCAGTTTCGGTACCTCGCTTACCGGTTATTTAAAATTATTGATGACTTTCCAAGCACATTGAACCACCCTGCCAATGACAGAACTGCCAAGGTCATCAGAAAACGACAATATCCTAATATGGTTAAAAATACGCCGGAGTTGCCCTTTAACCTTGGATATTCGGCCATATTCAAATATTTGCAAATGCAAATTCTCTTATCAAGCACAAAAGTACTCATTTTGTATTCAATGTTCGGAAATTTCGTGCACCTTTAGCGTTGTGCCAAACTGATCACTCTGCGAGTCCGCCATCGGCTCCGGCATTTTACTGCTTTAGCATTCTTAGGGTACTTCACGCAATTTCCGGGTGCTCTTTGCCTATGCTTGTTTGTTTGGGTGTAACCGTTTTCCCTCCTGTCTGAGTCACTGGGTAGTCATTTGCCAAATCGGTAGCATATCTGGCTGCTCTGCTGACGTAAAAGGGTTCGAAACCAACCATTGGACCAACTTGGGTTACTGAGTATGTGGCAATGTGTACATACGTGCCACTCTATCGAAACCCCTTTCACGACGACATGGGTCGCTGCAGATGCGGGACGGGGTAAGTACCGCTGCTCGAAGAAACTCTCTGACGCCGACTTGGAGTACTGGGTATATGTGCCGCTCGGTCTGTGCTTGTCTCCAATGAATCTCTCTCATGCCATCTTGGGTGACTGGGTATGTGCCAGTAGGTGTGTGCCGCTTTTTGAATTAACGTCTCTGACGTCAATTTCAGTAAGTAGGTATGTGCCGCTGGGAATATGCCACTCCACAGTGAAGAAAGGCCGCTTAAGTTTCTCTGATGTTGAGCGGAGTAGAACCCAAATCACAAGGGTTTCTCAAGGACAGCAACTCGAATTAGCAGGCTGCGTCACAACTGCATGCCACTGGATAAGCGCCGCTCTCCAATGAACCCCTCGCCAACTTGGGTCATTGAGTATATGCTGCTGAGTGGGCGGCAGGCGAGGGACCAATTCTCAGCATTCTCAGCATTCTCAGCCTTCTCAGCGTTCTCAGGACAATTATCATCCAATGTTTGCAGCGGTTGTGGTTATTTGTCCATCCCATACCCGCCATAGTGACTCAGTGGATATGTCGTTCTGCTGATCAGGATGAGGTTGTGGGTTTGACCCTGGGCTGCGACTGAGCTGCGTCCCCTTGGGAGACGGCATGCAAAAACGCTTGTGAGCAAAGTTTCAAGTGCATGTCGAAGGGGTGGGAAAGTGGTATATTAAGTCGTACTCTAGAACAGCGCGTCTGCACTAGCGAGGTGCCCTCTTTGCCTCTGAAGAGGCTCGATCGATAAGCCAGAAAAGACGCAAAAGCTAACTACCAGCGAAGACGCCACATTGATGAAGTGCTTGCATCAGCACGCCGTCTCGTGTATTTGGACAGCGGGTGCTACCAACGAAGAGCGACGTGGCATCCCGAAGCAACCAAACGGACAACCTTGCACGTTTCAAAGAATTATATTTCCCAAGCCAAAATTTATAGAATATTAGGAGCTATCTCTTAAAATATGCTACGCCTCAGTTATGCAATGGTTCTAAGGTTTCGGCGCGAAATTCAATAAAGGTTTACTTTGGCTTTCTGTTATTTCCACTGCCAGTCTATCTTCTCCCGTCAAATGAGCAAAAATAATAGTTTTGAGATAATCGCTTACCACATTTAGTAGTTTTGCTTGGTCTTTAATGTCCCTGCAAAGATACATACCCCGTGGCAGACAATAATTCGCAGACAGCTTCCGCTTCAATCCCCCCAAAATCGTTTACCATTTATCCAGTGCTGGGCGCGATCGAATCCGCGTCACATATATATGGAGAAAGTCTCGTCCGAATATGTATTCACACACGCGCCACGCGCGGATTTCACGGCAGCGCCGCTAGATGGCCCAGCGGGTTCAGAGGGAAACGTGAGAAAAGAACATGGCTGGCATACAGACCTCAATACATGACGCGTCTCTGCGGTCTCAATGCGGTGTGGCGCTACACTGCTTCAATGCTAATCGCATTGACGTCGACATTCATCGTTAGATGGGTTCCGCCGCAATTTATTTCAATTCGACTTAGTTTTGTTTCCCGCCATATATGCATTTCTTCGTTGCCTCCTTGGCAAGATTGCTGCTTAAAACAGCATGACAAGACCAAAGCGAGACTGGCAGGCGGAAGAGCAAAAATAATAGTAAACAATTATTGTGGTCAAGTACCATGACATAAACGTCATTAAACGCATAAAACTCGGTAAATAGTCAAACAATATTGTGATAACGTATTACAAATCCTGTGGGGATTGATATCCCGCACCTCTACCAGTTTTATCACGTTGGCTTGACAAAGACATGGTGGCATTTATTACGAACAGGTGGATAGATTCGGTTGGTTGTTCCTCACGCAAATGGTTCGACACACATTGGTGGAACTGCCACGAATGAGGCGGTACGATGGTTCAGGAAAACAAAAATTTTGAAGAAATTAAGATCGGACCTAATTTTCGTACTGAAGTGTACCGACTTCTTTTGTATTGTATTGGATTCGATTTCCTTCTACGAAATCCAACCATTCCCTGCTCTTCTTCTTCGCAGGGCGACCAGAACTGCAGGCGGCAAGGCGCATGTTTCTGTTTTTCTTTTTTTTGCCACTCGTTGGGGGCGCATTCGTCTCGGCTGTGGTGTCCGCCTCGTGTGTATACGCACCACGGACTGCGCGCGAGAAAGAAGAAGTGGCATCGGGAGCCTGCCTTCGCCTCTCCAGCTTTGCAGACGCGTACGATCAGCCGTGCAGTCATGGACGACTCGACAGTCACGACCTTCAGCGAGAGCACAGCGACTCTGGAGGCCAGCAGCACCACTTCGGTCGTCGAGGACAGCGACAGTGAGTGGCCGGCGTACGAGCAGTGCGCGTGTAGCGAGCACAGCGGCCAAGGCTCTAACTGGGACACATGGAACTAAGCTAATTTTATTCATGTCTTTCTTCAGCGTCATATAGTCTTTATATCTTACAGTTTTTCCGGGATGCGCACGCGTTAGTTACTTGCCTTCGAAGTGAACTTGTGCTATTCGCGTTTACGAGATGGCGCCTCAAACGTAACAAAATTTGTCTTCTTTGAAGGATAGCTTTATTCACAGGTGATGTTTGTCGAAGCAAAGTGCAAGGGAGAAGGGGATCTCGTAGTTCGGAATTGTACCGGCAGGTGTGTGTAAAAAATAAAATACGCAAAGTGTGTAGTCGTAAATTGGAAGCTAATACAATTAGATCAAATATCGAAACGCTAAAGAATTGCACTTAAATATAATAGAAAGAATGGGGCAATAGCTGAGCAGGCATACATACATTTATACACGCGGAGAGAATCAGCACGTAATACAGAACCAATAAAGCTCAAATTGTAAATATTTGAAGGCAACAGCTTTCAGACAAAAGATCAAATGCACAAACTGGCTATAAACCAACTAGTTCGAGTTTAATGGTGATAAGATTATTTTATAGTTCTTGTGTTGTGAAAATGCAAAAATTTGTGGACGCGGTAGCATAAAAATTTTCCACATAAAAATTTTCCACAAATTTTCCGTGAAGCTTTCATAATTTTACGTCATTTGGTAAACTGTCGGATTTTCCGCAAAGTATTTTACGTCCTGTAGCAAAGTACAGAAAAAGGTATCCCAGAAATTCAAGCTCTAACGAAATTACGTCATGTGGTAAAATGCTGCAATATTTAAAAAGAAGTCGCAGTACCGCCATAAAAGTGAAACATTGACTGTGATAGCAAATCATCCGAAGGATATAGGAAGTAAGGTTAGCAGTTTTATCGGCCGTATAAACTGCTGTAAACAGCCGCTTATTAAGTATTTTAACTAGCATGCTGTCACGCGCATACAGGCAAACATGAGCACATCTCATTCGATGATCGCGGACACTCGCTGTCAGAACGCTAACGTGATGAAGAGCGGCAGCAGCGGTAAGTGAATTGCCCTTCGTGCTGCCTCTCGCTTCGACGTGAACTAGGAGCGCGATAACACAGCGCGCTTGAAGTCATCAGCTATCTCGGGTTGCCTAGCCTTTGCAACCGCAGATAGGGCGCGCGTGGCCGCGGCCGGAGTGGAAGGGGAGAAACGCTCCAACCTTCCTCTCTTACCCTCGCCCTCCTAGTGTGCGCACATCTACCCGCTTCCAACCTCTCCCCCCCCCCCCCTTTCACACGCTAGAACGAGCCACCATCCTTATCGGCTCACCCTCGAACACTTTCCTTAGCCCCTCATCACACGGCGCGCGGCCGTGATCGTTTCGCACTTGTACTTTATGCGGAACGATCACGACGCCGCCGGCGATGACGGCGGAAATTCGTTTGGAGTGTCCATAAAATTGCTCGTGACACGGAAAGAAGCAAGGAACGAAGTTACACATACAGCGCAAATGACACACTATGGCACACTATCGCACCATGACACACTAATGACACATGTCAAGCTATGGTACATTACATTATGGCACGCCATAGCGCACTAATGACACAGCAACAGGTTCAAGTAGCAACCTTAATAAAATTGCTATCGCAATAAAAAGCATTGCACAAAATATGTCAGCACCTAGAGAGTTTGAATTTCACTCGTATGTTGCCTCAATGCCTCGCAGGCGAGGAAGGCAACCGCTGCCTGGGCTGGCTGTTTCCCGGCGTCTTCTACGTGTTCCTCGCAGTGCTCGTGATCGGCCTGGTGCTCTTTGAGTACAAGACCGCCGGTGAGTGCGGGCGAGCGCTAAATTTTTAACAGCGTCAGCGTTCGAGGATACCTTTGTGGCATAGCAAGCGTAGCTCAAACGGCAGCACTAAAAGAATTGTTTCCGAAGGCCGCCCGAATTTCTATAACTTTCAGTTAGCAACGTTGAGGGTAAGCCATTTTGTTATCGTGTGTTTACGGCAGTTAGTCGCAATGTATTGGCCGAGTTATAGCGGAATTTCGGTCAGGTATAAGACACTGATATGACGGGCCGCGTTGTAGCGGAATTTTGGTCAAGAATAAAACACTGCTATAACGGGCCGCGTTACAGCGGAATTTCGGTCAGGTATAAAACACTGCTATTACGGGCCGCGTTATAGCGGAATTTTGGTCAGGTATAAAACACTGTTATAACGGGCCGCGTTGCAGCGGAATTTCGGTCAGCTATACCACACTTCTATAACGGGCCGCGTTATAGCAGAATTTTGGTCAGCTATAAAACACTGTTATAACGGGCCGCGTTATAGCTCAATTTCGGTCAGGTATAACACACTGCTATAACGCAGCTGGAAAGTCACGAATAAGTGCCCTAAATACGCATTTTATTGGAGGGCCGCACCTTTCGACTTTGCTAACGAAATGTGGTTGATAATCGAGTGATATTTTCGAAAAAATATTTTCTTTTTTAAAATGCTGCCCATTGAGTTACGCTGGTGCATTGCGGCGAAGTTCGACAGCAGACGACCGCAGGGGCAATTTTCAAAATTCCTGGGTATGGCTGCAAAGAAAACTCCAAGTAAACCCAAACTACAAGAGGTTTTCTTTGTAACGTCGGGCTACAGAAGGGTCGATGAGCTTCGTTTTTCTTCATTTAGCTAAATGGAGTGGCGTTGTACATAAAATCGCAATATTTATGGAACAACGTTGTTCTTATCTGAACCACTCTCTCTTCGAATATCCGCGATAAATATATAGAACTTCATTCCAGTGAAATAGATACATACTGATACTCGCCCAATCTGCCATTCTTTTTACGTTCCTAATACCTGTACTTATTTCCGCGAGATTGTTCCACACACCTGCACCTGGAAGCGTTTTTAAGCATGCGGGACATCGGCGTGTTCGTAAAACGTACGAGGTTCAAAATCATGGACCACCGGTCCCTATATACTTTGATTTTGCACGTGGCGATTTTGTATGCACGTCGCTGATGTTAGAACAATTGCTAGAGGAAAACGCAAAGGTGTATTCTGAATACAACGTCGCAGAAATCGAGTAGACTTCGTGTAGATGCTTGTTGGGCTCTTAAAACAGTTTGCGACTTTCAGGAAACAGCATCGTACCCATTTTACACGCGCATCTAGCACAACGTAATCTGTTATCAGATGCGCAGGCGCACACGATTTCGCGATTACCCCCGAGATTAGGCTGCAAAAGCGGTCTGCGCACTCACAAATGGAGTACCGATGGCGTGTCGAGTCGGATTGAAGCTGGTTCTCGTTTGGGAGCCCTGGTCCATGTTCCTCTCATCAGTGGTAGCAGCAAGGGATAAGAATAAGGAACGGCAATCTTTCCTTTCATAAACCTTCCTCCACTTTGCGGGCTTCCGCTGAACCTATTTGCCATATTCATAGCCTCCGAGATTGCCATATTCGTAACCTCTGGTGCGCGCTATCAGCGCGCGCCGCCTGATCCCGGAGGCCTTGCCATATTCAACATACATGCAGTGCCTCGAGTCGTCGATTAATTCGGCCTAGCTCTGTGACCATGCAGCATACCCGCTCCAGGGCGAGTCGGAAGATCCGTTATACATAAAGAGAGAAAGGATGCATAGAAAGGCAGGGAGGTTAACCAGAGGTAGTTCCGATTGACTACCCTACACAAGGTAAGTTGAGGGATAAAAAAATAAACAGAGCGGAATGGGGGGAGGGGGACAGAGAGAGAAAGATAAGCGACCCCAAACAAATCGCGTATACGAAATTATTAAATTGCACAGCTTATGAATTTGCAAGGTGCGGAATCTTGTGTTTCATTTCAAAACGGTCGCTGATTAAGAAGGAGCATATGAATGTTCTTGACTAATGGACGTTGGAGTTGGTTGGCACCGGATTTAAGGAACATTAGAGAAAACGTAAATATATACGTAATGTGGCTCGTACCTATAAATTTATCGTGCCGCGCATGATAAGCGCTCGGTATACAAAATAAAATATGTGTTAATGCATCTTACCCCTCTTTTTTTCTTTATACAGGCGTCCGCCAAATGATCTTCGCACCTGCGGAGATCACGCCCGAAGTGATAGCCCCTGCAGTCCTACGCAGTAAGCTGGCCTTAGGCTTTTCTATTTTCTTTTCATCATCTACCAAAGGTCCAAGTGTCCACATACACTAAAAATCGTTCTGTTTGTTCATATCTGTGCACCTCCTTCGATATATTTTTTCTTTTCATGGCCCGTGACGAACAAACCTAATGAGTTGCGAGAAAATCCGCAGAGTATCTACAAAGTTATTAGGTCTTACGCTTGCTAAGCTCTATAACATTCTGCTCAGGTCATTTGGTATAGCGACTGTCGCCGATGTAGGCGCAGGTCTCGGATTCGATTTCAAAACCAGAAATACTTGTTTTTTTTGTCGGGACGCAAAGCTTTCTTTCCGGGGAACCGTCTTTCCTCGTAACCTTTAGCTTCACTCAGATAAACGCTACTTTGCCTTCCTTTTTTTTATATAACAAAGCGGCGGGGAATGGGGTAACTGAAAGATTGAAGGATAGTGCTTATAGTTTGGAAAATACGGTTCTGCGTTAAATCCTCGGTCTGCCTTGAACCACCCATTGTTGGTTAAGGGGACACTGGTAAGAGATAGCACACGACCCATTTATTTCAAGGAGTTCTTCGATATGCAACAACAAAATGGCACAGATTTGTATAAGACAATATTTTACGGCCCATTTCGTGGATGCAGATAATCTCGAAAAACGTTTTGTGCACGTAAGCAAGCACTCGAGCACTTTGCGTGGTATAATGAAAAAAAAAAAAAATCTAGGCCCCATTTTAGCATCGCTAGCTAAGTGTGCGATAACGTAGTTAGATTGTGATGTATGTGACGCCTTGACAGCTGCCGCGCTCTTGCGTCACGCCGAGCTTGGACACTTACATTGATCAAAATTTGTTTCAGTTTATTATTGGATTTCTTTCGATGAACAGTCAGTACATTACAAAGATTATACAGTGAGGTTTCTATAGGTATAGCCTCTTATAAATGTCCTATTTCGTGCTCACCGTTTCGTGCTCAGTCCTCTAAAGAAATGCGCTACCGAATCTGTTTTCCGGCACACCAACCGTATTGAATTTAGCCGGATTGTCTCGAATTTTGACTACATGTCCCGGGTCCTGACTTGACCCAGTCTGGACGGCATTGTCATAAAGGAACATGCAGGCGGTTTCGTTTTTGCCATGGTTCGATTTATGTTACAGGCCCTAACTGTTCCCAGTACCTCTATTCGTATTGCTAGCTGTGTTAGTCAGGCAAACAAACTGCTCCTTTCTTGTTGTAAATCACCGCTAAAAAAATTGGCGAGCATCCCGGATGTGCAACATCTCAACGATGCCAATTTTCGTACGGTGTACTTCCGAGGAAAGTCTCCTTCTTATTAAGAGCGTTAAGATTAGGAGTGTCAAAGCGGAAACAAAGTGTGTATTTGTGAAGTGTGAAAAGCCGGTCACGAGGCAGATGTAGAGAGGGGGTGGGAGAGCTCAAAAGCGTGTATGTGTGTATTTAAATTTCCCCCGCGCAGTCCTTCGTGTCATTGTTTGTTGGCTTCTTATTCTTCTATCGTTCGTTCATAACGAGGGTCTCGAATCTGGCAGCAGTGACATCATTAGGTAGCATACGAGGCTTTTTTCTTTTTAACCACGTGCAGCTCTCCTAAGGTCATGTATTACATGACGCCATCGTGCAAAAGAAGTATGTTCCACCTCCACCTACCATGCCCCTGAGTGACGCTGGCTAACGCTCCCGGGGCTAGTCCACCCGGGGCTAGTTCTAGTAAAACATAAATACACAAGTTAGTAGAAGAATTGATAGCCGTCGTCGTAGCGCAATTGGTAGGACAACGCACGCGCAATGCGGAGGTTGTGGGTTCGGCTCCCACTGGCGGAGCGTTAACTTTTCGTCCACTTTCGTTTCCCTTTCCTTCATTATTTTCATCGTTTCCATTTCTACCACGGCTGATTTCCCTGAATCTTTCCATGGCTTCGTTGTCTGTCGGCGTCATACGGTCATGATATATATGTATATATGTAGCGCAACTGCCGGTGATCTGCTCCGGACGACCTTCAGTTGCACCTCACTCCTCGCAGAATCAGGACGTGTGTCGAATGATCTTTTGTATAGCACTTTGCAAAGTAGTGAACGCGCGGTTTAAGTGACGGATCCGAGACCTCACAGAGGTGCGACGTAATGCAAACGCATTACTAATTTCCCATTTCGCGTTAAATGACCACTGAGTTTCTTTCCATTTTCTGACCTTTCGAATTTCTGGGGTTGGCCTGGCATCCAGGCCGTCCGAATAGGGTAGGATAGGGACAAGGAATAGGGAAAAGGAATAGAGAGTATGGTCCGAACCTCTGTTAAGTGAATTAATTTTCAATTTTTGCTCTGATTTTCCCCAAGTCAATAAGTAAATAAACTCAGTTGAATTGAATTCAATTCAATTCAAACCCACGTTCCGGCAGGTGGCGGTAGCATCAACATGGATGCGACAGTGACGAGTGCCGGCAGAACTGCGGGTGCCGCCGCGTCGCCCAGTAAGAGCGAGGCCGGCCGCACGGTCGCCGTCACCACGGCTTCGACCAACAGCTCGACGGCCGGGACCCGGGGTCTGATGAGGCGCTTTCTGTGGCCCTTCGGCACAGCCTCACCCGTCGCCAAGAGCACCGGGCCGCGATGGCGTCCACCCGGTGAGCAAATGCGAGCCATGAGTTCGCGAAGTTGACCACCGTACGTTTTGTTTCATGTCGAATGCCTTCAGATATTTCTCGTGGTTTGGATAAACGCGGGCGAAATGGATAACACACGGCGACAAGTTGTGTGTCTCAGTCGCTAATGCGTTTTTTTGTTGTTGTACGCAAAAACTTAGCTGTATGTATATACACAACCTTAATTTATCTAATCATTTGATTGCCGTGATGCCAATTATAAAGTACTTAGGGAGGGAAGTTGGGGGAGACACGCTTCCGGTGTATGTGTCAGTTTGCCCGTAAGTTTATTAAATTTCACGTAATAGCCGAGACGTTGACCTGAGCAGCAGCGATGGCGGCGCCATTTCGTTACATTGAGTTCAAAAGCCATTATTAAAATCTTGGACTCTGACTCAGCTGCCGGCGTGAAGCCGTCAGACACAGCATAATTATAAACATATAGTGCTTTGGAAAATAAAATTTCTTAAGCGAGAACAGCATGAAACTCGGAAACGTTTCCGATGCTCTGTGGTTGAACAAATGCCGAAATACGTCGTTAGTAGCGCTCCTGTTGCTGCCGTCGGCGTCTCCAGCGTACTGTATAGTTCCGTAAAGTGCTATACGTACGCAGGACAGGCTAAAACTCTTTCTTGTGCCTTTTCAGAGTCGTGCTTCAACGTGACCGTGGTGACGTGCGACTTCGAGTCGTTCCGGGAGCGGGCCTTCTACGTGGCCGAGTCCTCGTACGGCGGCTTCTTCTGCGCCGAGTGGCTGCAGCACACGCACTGCCCCGTCAACGAGGATCGCTTCAGCGTCTACAGCCACTGCGACTCGAAGTGCAAAGGTGGGCACCTAACTTCGACTCATTGCTCACACTCGTGAGTGATTCTGAGCAAGCGATTGGGTTTGCCACCAAGTGTGGCAGCTTCTTATAGGTGAGAACCCACGTAAGTTCACTGTCACCCATAGGGATCTGGCGAACATAGGCCATGCGTCTTAGATGTGATCATATATTACACACAGTGCTTGCCCTGGTTCGTCAAGCATCTTGCCTGAAGCCTCTTATGTGTCATATGTGCCTCCGTGATGTGTGGTCACGAAAAATTTCCCTGCGATAACAATTCGTGATGAGTACTTAGAAGGACGGGCGCATTCTGGGTAGAAGCCTCATGAGCCTCATATACATCAGATCACGCGAAAAGCTAAAGAGAAATAAGAAAGGCGGGTAAATATGCAAATATGTGCTACGAATCTGGGAGGAAACAACGATCATTCACTGAGTGCATGCTAGATGGCACCACAATATCGCTCTGCATGCAGCACGGAAAAAGAGTTCTCGGCGAGCAGGATCTGCACCCGGGTATAATGCTATACTTCACCCGTGTGTGTGTCAACGTGTAGCTGAAGCGGCGATAGAGAAAGCAAGAACCGGCACGTCAGCGGCAGTTTGGGTACGGGCAACCGGTACTTGCTATCACGTGTCTATTCAGACGAAGTTTTATGCGAACGGTATTCAGTTTCGTCCAGCTCAAAGCATTTGTAGCCAAACAAGGCCGTAGTGGTCGACACATCTGAGCCCGCGAGACCTTCGCGTTCTCGTCGAGTTTACAATGATACGGAACAAACGCGCAACGAGTGACAACGCGCGATATTTCACGGCATCCACGCGCTTGCCGACGCAGCCACCTCGGGCCAGAAATGCGACGAGCCGAGGTTCCGGCTGTGCACCACGGCTGACAAGGTGTACCAGTACTACTACAGCCAGGGCAAGTGCGAACCTCTGGACAACGACGAGACGGGCTGCCTGGTCGGCAGGAACCGCTTCGAGAACAGGGACGCCTGCACGCAGGCCTGCGGTGGTGAGTATGTGTATGTATGTACGGACGAACCACCGCATTCCACTCAAAATGGGAAACAAACGAGAAAACAAAGCATTCGATTCGTCGGAGACTTCTCATCGCAAACATATTGCTGCTCTGGTTACTGGAATTGGCTGGAAATATTTCGGCGTTGAGAGAAATCTGCAAACATCTGAATGCGGATGTTTATGTGATAAATAAATAAATAAATAAATAAATAAATAAATAAATAAATAAATAAATAAAGTAAAAGAATGAATTCTATTGACATAACTATCGTCGTAGCGGAAACCGCATCTACTACGTTTCCAGCAGGTACCAGTGGTCTGTTAAGTTAACGTCTTCCCTCCTTCGCTTTCTCCGGCCGTGGCGCTGTAAATGGAATAGCGTGGCGGAGTCGCCTCCATTCCTCCTCCACATGCTTCCAACGCGTGCTGTATGCCAAGGCGTCAAACGAGGCATATTATCTGCCTTTGTTTTCTTCCGCTGAGCATGACACTCCGTCGCCGTCTCATCTGCAGGAGTGATTCAGAATTGCAACGGGGAGGGCTCTTGCGCGCGCGCTGATAACCCAATGGTCTTGTATTGCTTACGAACCTCTAAAGAGAATCATTAAGAGAAGCTTTATTATTAAACTAAATTTCTGTAAAAGAAACACGTCCACTTTTACCCTGAGAGGAGGCTTGGTAAACCGGAAAAGGCATAAAGAAAGACAAAGCAGGTGGTGACGTCGTTGTCAACAGAGCTGAAAAAAAAATTCGTCCTGGTCCGGGACTCGAACCTGGTACCACCGCCTTTCCGGGGCAGCCGCTCTACCATCTGAGCTAACCAGGCGGCTAGCAGATGGCCGGGCGAAGTCGCGTGGATGTCTGATTTTCCTTTAATTAAAAACTTCTCTCCACCTTGCGGGTTTCCGCCGAACTGCTACGTCATAAGCCTGTTTAATATGTAATATGAAACTCAACGCGTAAAACTAATTCTTCTGTTTTTTAAAGCGATAGCTTTAGGGGCCCTGTGGCGCCGAAAATCCGGCGCGGCGGCGTTGTTCGTGCCTTGACCGTGAGAAAATTTTCTGTCAGCGTGGCGCGCGCCGTATTTCTACCAATCACAAAGTGGCGCGCGCCGCATGCGCTAGTTCCTTGCAGCGCACCAGATGGCGCTCCCCTCTGCACATTCGTCGCAACCGCGGCAGCGGCGGCGCCAGCCGTGTGAAAAAAAAAAAAAAACGAAAAAAAACCCGAAAGAAACCCACAAACTTCGCCTACGTGCATAGCGGTCTCCGCAAGCGTTTCCCGGTAAAGATGACGGTTGCAAAACTGTAGTTGGCGAGAAGCGTGAGAAGCAGTCAGGGACTCTTTGATGCTATCGCGGTCTACTCTTAAAGCCGAAGATTAAACGTGTCCCAACTTTGTTTCAGAAGGACTTAAGAAAACTTACAGTTATACTGTTTGTACCGTAGAGCTTGTTTACAAAAGTAACCAGACGGAACTCTGGCTCTGCAATCATTTCGCTTGCATGGAAACACGTTTGCCTCATTTTTTTTCGTGCTTGGGGCTTCAAATGTTCTTGCGAAGTTAATTGTCACGTTTTATCGTTTAAAAATTTTCAGCACTTATGATTTTTTAGTGCATCAAGGCAATTCACGCACGCCTATTTATTCGTGACACATACCGAAAATGGCCGGTTTGCAAATTCACACAGCAGTTTTAAATCATAAGAAGCGGAAAGTTTAGGAAAATCCATGTACTGCCCATCATTGGCATGTAGGCTCGACCGCCGTGGTGTACTTTAACCTCCCGTAGACACTAGCGCCAGCTTTCCATCTAGTGAATTTCGTAGGAAGCTCTGGGTACGTTTCGATTCTGGCCAGCTTTGAAGATAATCCAAAGCCAATGTGAAAAAAAGAAAAGAAAAAAAGATCAGTACGGAAGTCCATCGTATGCGGTTCCTTTGTCGCGGGCTCCGAAAAGTCCCCCGTTTTATTTATTTTTTAGCCTTAGCACAGTCAGTGACCCGCAACTTCTTCGGCGTCACATTACCCGATCAGACGAATTTTCGTCGAACCCTCGACTAAAGAAGGGCCTCTGCGGTTTGCATCGTCGCACCGTCCTCGTTGCGCGCAGACGAGGACACCCTGCAGAGTCGCTGCCGAGACGAGTGGGGCGTGACGACGTGCGCGTTCGATCACCTGCGCTACCTGTACTACTACAACGCCGAGAACCAGGCGTGCGAGATGTACAACTTCTGCGGCCGCAGCGCCTTCCGTACGGCGCACGACTGCGAGCGGGCCTGCCTGGCCGAGCAGCCGCCGCCGCCTTCGGTCGCCGACGACCCGAGCTCGGCGGCGGCGGAGAGCCGCGCGACCGTCTCCGACGACGCGGCCGGCGGCAAGGCCGTCCGGGCGCCGTACGTGAGACGGCGACGGCGGCCCCGCAGGACGCGTTGACGCGCACCCGGCGCGAACGGACTTTGGTATTTTTAGTTCTCGTCGTCGTTCGTTGCGATTTGAATAAAGTAGAGCGAAACAGCGCGTATAACGGCCTCCAAGCGTAGAGAGAGAAGAGAGAGAATCATGCCGCTACACGTACTGTGGGAATCGATGTATGGAGCTCTTTGGCCATACCTGCACCCCTTGCGCCAATAAAAACCACACATTCATTCATGGGAATCGATGTAAGCGAAGCTTTCTATGCTGTTTGCTTTGATTAGCGTTAATTAGCGGTGATGTTGACGGCGAATGTTTAAGTTCTTCAGCGCTTAGTGCAATACGAGAGCGGTGAGTTGATGTCGTTATATAAGGATACGCTGCGTGCACCACTGCTGTTTGTCTGCGTAGTCCGCAGAACGCGCAGGGAGGCGTGTTTGCTTGCCGCGTTTTCGTGCGCAGGTGCAGATTAAGAAGCTCAGGTCATCAGAAATAATCTACAGCTTTTCAAGCGACGCATTTCGTGACATCCGTTTTTGCTTTGTGATGTGGAGATCAAATCAGTTAATCAAACAAGCAAGCGAGCAATCGTTCGCCGTGCTATTAATTGACTTTCCTGGCACCACTCGCATACATGTACATGCAACCTGGTAGCCTACAGTCATAACCTATGCTGTCTCTTCCGCAAGCATTAAGTGTTGTGAAATGCGCTTCGGCAATCGGGCAACGTCAGAGCGCTGCAACCTACAGGCGCGGCACTCGAGAATTTCCTTGAGACGTAAGCCCACCCGGTGTCTATTCATACTGGTCTTCAAGTTTCATTCCTCTTACGTCACCATTCTGTAATGTCCCCTTCGGCTGTATAGGTGTTGCTCTGCTTTCCCCGTCACAATTTTCTCTCCTCCTTTCAGTGCTAGAAAATTCGATTGGCCACATTTGCCATGTAATGATAAATTTGCCGCTTATCGTCATCACCAAAGCTAAGCAACATTATGCTTAGTCGCCACTTCGGAGGGATCGCACTTATTGGATTCCTGATTTTAGTGTTCATCACTCTGCTGCTGCCGCAGAATAGTTGAGGTGCTTACGTTCATCGAGTTGAATTAGGTGTCCTCGTAAGATGATGTCCCTCTCCCCAGACTTTTAACAATGATAATTTTTATGTTGATCTTGTTGTTGTTGTTGCTGTTTTCTTTTACAGGAACTCGGGTAGGGAGACTGTCAAGGACGTTGTCAGGGGGATCGCTCTGCGTAGTTATATTGTACTGGAAAATGAGAAGGGAATGGGAATGATGAGGAAGAACAAGCGAAGGAAAATGTTATGAAAAAGGTTAGCACACAGTTGCACGTAGCCTGCCACGGAAGGAAAGCCTGAGCCCCTGAACCAACATTTAGACAAATTGTGTCGCGGGAACATGGCAACTTGAAATGATCAACAGCGTAGGAAGGAAAACAACAACAACAAAAGAACTCGCAGTCCTTAGCTAACGCTTAGACAAAACGTTGTCCAAATGTTGGCTCTGGACTGACGTTTCTTTTTCTCAACCGTTCTGGATCAATTCCTTCTGCACCTTGTTGTAATTCCGTTGTACAGCCTACCACAGTATCACAACGTGTCCCACTTTGAGCGTGACAGCACCGAACAAAGTAAATGGGTTGGCCCCCGGCTAACGCCGCAAGCGCGAGATATTTGTTACAGCCCATGTTTCTTATTTCATGGCGCAATACAAATAAGTCCTCCAAGGCCGCTCGCACGGCCCATGCCCTAATCGGCGCTGCTTTTGCCTAACAAGTTCACCGTGTCAAGGGCCACGCGCAATGCAGCCAAGCGCTGACGATGTCTTGACAGCGCGATGCGAAGAACCGGTGTTTGCATAATGACGCGATCTAACCCCCATCTTTGTAACGTGGAGAGCGCGTGCGCGTTTCAGACGGTACTGTCCGAGCGTCGTCTTGCTGACCAGGGACGACGAGCGGTATACAACAGGCAGCGACTGAATCTCGCAGAATGGAAGCTCTGGCGGCCCCCGTCGACCCTCGACCCCCCTCCACAAAGCACGGCGGGTGGCAAATGTGCCCCCACGCCGGCGCCTGGACGTCGCGGGAGGTGTGAACATGACACGCTCTTGTAATTTTGGCTCGAGTCGAGGTTCCCGGAGCCAAAGCGCTGGAGCCTTTTGTTCACGCCTCAGTGAGCATCCCCGAAGGCCAAGTGCTTGCCGCATTTGCTGGACGCGCGCGGGACCATTCAAGATTGAATTTTAAAGAGCGGGGCTCCCTCTCCTCGTGTTTGTAGAACTCTCCTTGAAGACGTCCTTCTCCATTCATGCTCTCCCTCTCGACCACCGATGTGATGGCGAAGCCGTCAGGTGGTGCACAGAGACTGGAGTGACCGTGCACCGCTGAGCTCGAGGTTGCGAGTTGAATCATGGCTGCGGCGGTCGCATTTCGATGGGGTAGAAATGCAAAAAAAAAAAAAAAGTGTGGGTACTTAGATTTAGGTGCGTGGTAGAGAGTCCCTGGTGGCCAAATTAATCCGTACTCTCGCACCACGGCGTGCCTCATGATGAGCTCGTTGTTTTGGCACGTCAGATCGTGCCACGTCAGATCGTGTTTTGGCAATCCTGGCACCAGAATTGAACCGTGATGAAATAGTACCGCTTTGAGGTAAACGCATTACCGGTAGTCAGACATAAGTGGACAGGAGCAAATAAAAGGTTATATCAAAATGTGAAATAGCTGCTCACGGGCCATATTGCGGTGGTAGCCAAGGACTACTATAGGTATTGTCTATAGGGTGGTGAAGGAGCGTTACAGCGGCTACTTGGTCCCCACTGAGCTGAGTGTTCGAATATTTTGCTGTGGCCGTCATCCCGAAGCCTGCGGTGTGGCTCTTTACGGGTGCGACATTAGCAAAAGAATGCGGCTCCTGTATCCCATTGTGATGCTTCTGACCCACGCTCTGACCCTGACCCTGAAGTTTCTGTGCAAGAAGTCAAATCTGCGTCGTCGTTCCCCACCGCACATAGTCGCAGTTTACAGATAACTAACTAACCGTAGTGCTTACGATTCGCGTCAATCACAGATCGTGCCAATCAAAGTTCGTGCCGTTCACGGTTGGTGCCATTCCCCGTGGGCCAGGTCGCGAATCTCCCCGCCTGCTAGGCGCGTATAACCGGCTGACGTTGACAGCCAAGTGAGGTCGTAGGTGAATTTTTCGACTGCCATTTCCCCCGAGCATCCTGCTTGGAAGAATTAAAGCTATACCAAACACGTTCCCCGGCGGGCGTCCTGTCTGTTCCCCGCCCACAGTATAGGTCTTCAACATTGTGGAACTGTCGGCGGACACCTATTTGGCTTCCACTGGCAACTTCGCTTTTAGAAACCGAGTGAATAACGGGCTGCGGCCGCACCTTCGGCCGCGAACCTCGCGGCGTTGTTCGCGCGTTGTCTCGTTTGAAATCACGCCAGGAAAAGGGGGAGGGGCTCAGCTGGACACCGTCCCAGCGCGATCGACGCTGGCGTCTTGCGGCAGAGACGTGTCCGTCCACGTTAAATTCTCAATGACTCAATTTCTCAGCTGTGCCTCTCTATCTTTTTTCATCACCTCGGAGCCTCTAATACACCGGCGCTCTAATCAGAGGAGGATCGGTTTACTCCTTTCATGCAGCCGGTAGATGGTGAAGCTCCTTGCCGCCGTGAAGAAAATTAACTCTCACCTGCCGCCGTGTTTTCCGGGTCCGTTCAGAAACGATTAATCAAACCTCTCGCAGTTCGTGCGCGTGGCCTTGTGCGTGTCTTAGAAGCCGTGATCGTGTAGTAGTAGCTCGTGTGGTGCGGGTTCTTTTGTTCGGGGACTCCCCCTCCCTCCTTGTACTCTCACTCCCCGCCCCCTTCGTTTCTCCTATGAACCATGGTTCTATGCAGGTACGAACATTACGTTCTACACGCATGCGGGGCTATCTGATATTACGATACATTAAAACCGTGCTCCCGTGCGGGCGAACCGAGGACGTGTAATAAGCGTGCCCGAATCTAGCAGGCTACCAGGTGCGATATAAAGAAAGATAAACGCAAAAAAGCAACAAATTGACGAAGCTTACGTGTGAAACGCTTTAGCAACGGGTCGATAGATTTTGATGAACGTCCGGAGGAAAGGGGAATTGCGTTGTGAATGTATACAGGAAGAAGAACTCGTATTAGGGTGTCGTGTGTGCATACAGACACAATAAACGCTGTTCGGCTGTTAGCTTTCTTTTTCTTCGTCGAAACGAATTGCTCATGCGTATGTGCGTCAGAATCTAAAGTGACTTCCTCATTACCGGCTCGCACTATAATTGCGAGGAGTATAATTGCAGAGTTCGCAGTCGAGATGGCGGCGCGACGCTTTTACGCGCCGCATGTATACACGAACGAAGCGATGCTCCTATGAGAACGGGCTGCGTTTTAATAATAACAAAAATAATATAACATTAGGGGAGAAGGGATCGAGTATACGCAGGAGGCGAGGGTGTGCAAGAAAAAATGGGCCCTTCGAGAAGTGTTTGCCTGGTGGCACGCCAAACGGCAACCACTCGTGTACGGGGTCTGGTCCGCTCCACGGGTATACCGCGTTTTGTTTGACCAGAGGAGGGAGGACTGCACGCTTGGCCAGGGGCAACACCTCCGGCGGCAGGTCCCACCCGGTGTGGTCGCGCCGGTCTCGCTACCAGGGAGGTCTTGTCACACTTCGATCGGGCGCGCTTGCGAAATGCGCGCGCGCGTTTAAACGCGCGACGCCGCCCTAACTACACCATTGTTCTTGCGCCAGCAGCACGGTGTACGCGCGACGCTCGCGGAAGCGCTAATCTTCGCCGGCGCAATGAAGAACTCTCGCCCGCCGTTCTTTGTCTCATTAATTCGCAGCCGCCCCCTTCAAGGTTAAAGTTGTCGCATGGAGGCAGACATTACAAGCTGATGCGACTGGGCGATATCGAATAACTGCTCATATCCGCCGGAGGGCATCCTCGTGTGTAAGCTATATCCTTGTGTAAGCGATGTCGTGCGTCTCGGCGGTGTTTAACGTAATGTGCTCGTCGCTTTAAGATTGTGAATCTCCCATGAGGAAGGACGTTGAAGGGGAGGGGGGGAGGGGGGGGCTTGCGGAATGCAAAAACAAGACCACCGGGCTAGTAGAATGCACGTGTGGATGAGGCAAGGTCGCCACTGGTAGTTTCCAGATAACTATCTACACTCTGGCATAATCTCTTTTAACCGACGGCTAACTTCGACGAGTGGTGACGCCACTGCAGTGAAGTGACTGGACGATTGTGGCTCATGTTGTCAGCGAGAGGAAGCCACGTTTTGCTCGTACTCCTTCCTGGCGATGCCACGCTGTCGAAGGTTGTTTAGGACGACGCACATGATAAATATATTCTTCAAGCATATTTGGTTGAGCGTGCGGTACAGTGATGTGAAGGAACGTACACTGTTTCCTTTCTTTTTCGAAGATAGGAAGTCCTCACGGTGTGTTTTCGTTCGTACGTGAGTTCCTTCTTCGAAGTAAGTGTCACTCTTGGGAAAAAGGAGATACAAAAAAAAAAGTATAAGAAGTAACTTATCAATTCAATACTCTAGTAGAATTGTTCTTGTTAATTTTTGTCAATGTTTCTATCACTTTTGTATACATAGCTTTTGTTTTAAAAATCTTAAACAACACTCTTGGGTCTCACCAAGTGTTTATGTGTACGATGCATACATCTGAATTTGAAATAAAATGCAAACTTCTTTCTTTTTCAGGCGTGTTAGGTAAAAAAAAAACTGCTTATCACAGATTTGTGTATACTGCCAAGCGACTGGACGTAGTGCCTTGAGTTCTTGTCCTCCCTATACGGACGCCGAGTGTGGCCCTCTTCAGACTGTTCAAGCGGCTGAATTACATTTAAACCTCGTTATAGCGAAACGGGATATAATGAAGTGAAATTCACCTTCAAATTCCCATAATATTCATATTGCAATACATTACTAGTGAATATGAGAAAGTAATGGATGTAACGAAGTAATTCTGGCTCCCCTAAACTTCGTTGTAACGAAGGTCTTACTACTCAAGACAAATAGATTCTAGGACCGTGGCCTTAGGCTTCGCAGGTGCACAAAACAATGCAAACGCTGTTACAGTTTGCGAAGTCCAACGGTCTCGGTGATCGATTAGCCCAGCGTGTGAGCACTGCTAGTACTGCGCTCCCTTCTTAGACGGCAGCTCTTAGGCACCCGTTCCTTCGGTTAGTGTCGGCGTTGCCGTAACCGAGCGAATGAGCAGAGCGAAGGATGAAAGAGCGAACGCGGAGCGCAGCGGCGGCTGAAAGACGGCGACAGTGAAAAGAAGGCGAGGAGGAAAGCAGAGGAGTAGGATGCAGGGGAACCGTGAGGCGGAAAGCGGAGGAGGAGGGATGGCGAAAGCGTGAGAAGAAAACCGTAGAGCCGCGCAAGACGGGCTTTGCGGCGACGATGGCTACTAGATGGCATTAGGGATTATCGTAATTGGCAGTCAATTTTTTTTGACACACTTCTTGGTGCAGGGTAGCAAACCGAATACGCTTGCGGTTGAGCTCGCTATCTTTCCTTCTTTTCTCCCTTCTCTATTAACACCTGGCTTATCCGGTACGAACAGATCATGTTTCACCATTTGTGGCTCAGAGTCCCATCTACCAGCTTGTGTCCCTTCCTCATTGGTATGGCTAAAGTCCCACGTGGGGCAAATGCAGCTGTGACGGGGCGCTCATACATATTCTTTGCGTGTGCCCATGCTATAGCGCCGAGGAGCAAGTGATGTTCGCACTGCGAGACAGACAGGACAATCGGTCACTATCATAATAGGAAGTTCTAGGCTGAACTTCGCTAAAGGAACTCGACGCGGAAGGCTTTATCTGTGCTGCGCACGTTCCCAAAGTCTACGTGCGTTCCTAAAGTCCTTTCCCTCGTGCAATGTAGCAAACCAAGACAACCCCTAGTTGGTTAAGGCGTGCGTTTGGGCTAGTTAGAATAGCATACATAGAATACAGCGCTGCATAAGTAAGATAGACAAAGAGCCCTTTGTTGTTGTTGTAGCTACCAAGAGGAAGTTGAGGTCTAGGCAGTCCAGGCGTTGCGTAAGTTCTCTGCCTTGTTGTTGCTGTTGTTGTTATCCTGAATAATTTTAGCATACCCACAATGTGGGGTTGACCATGAATCAGGTGGTTCAGAGAAAACGACAAGAAAAGGGGAGATTACGAATTATATATTATTGGTAATTTATCTGTCTCTCAATTCAACCTTTCTTTGGCTTTCTCTGTCTCCTCCGTGTCCACCAACTTGCTCTATGCTATTTTGTGTTTTTTTGAGATTTTTCGAGCATGCGGTGCCCAATAGGCGCCGTGGAGCAGGCGCCAGCAAGACTCTCTTAGGGCACTGGCGATCTCGTCGTTACCAATTTCATAGTTTAGCAAGCTCCTCTAGCCTCCGGTCGTCACGAAAAACAGAAAAGGAAAGCGAGGTCAAAGTAATTTTTTTCATTCCTCCTCTATTGCCTCATTGATGTATTATAGATAGTTATTTTTTTTCCTCTTCGTAGCATGACAGTCTACTGAACCGTTTCGATTTTCCCTCGCCTAAATTCATGTAACAAAATTTTAGATTTTTACCTTAATTTTCTGAACACATAAGCAAAGACTGCCCGACTCTTGGCTAATCCCCGCGACTGGGTAAGCGCCAAACTCATCAAGGACATCATCATCAAATCACACCCACTACCTCGTCAAGCCAATCAACCCACGACCCCTCGACCTGACCAGCTACAGCCTAATGAGCTCATCGTCGCCAGAATCTGTCTGGGCGCGTTTACAGCATGGACCAGAAGAGACACTATCACCTTGCTTAGGGTTGGTAATAACACGGGGCTTGCACTGTACGCTACCAGGCAGTGGGAAAACATGTATTACTACGAAGAAGAACGCACCAAACACTGGGGAACAATATCCGGTTTGTGAAGAGGAAGCAAACGGGCTATCTACATCGCCTATACATATAGATATACTGTGGAGCTGCAAGCGCACAGAAGAAGAATGGAATAAATGCTTAGCCAAGAGAGGCATCCACTCTGGCCATGCAAACGACTATAAACAAATCTGCGGAGTCTGCCCATATGGAAGGGTAAACTGGATTCAGACATACATATAATAGAAGTAGCAGGCCTTGGGATCATGACTGTGTTGCTCTGCTCTTCTTCCGGTGTTGTTTAAAGCGATTTCAGTGACGATAATTTCGTTTCACAATAACGACGCATTGAAGCTATAGCGTACGATGAGTTGTGCTGCAAGGCTGCTTGAGTCTGAGCAGGCGGTGTTCTTACGAGAAGTGAGGCACGACATACTGGACAGGTGTGTCCCCACGACCTGGTTGCTGATTGGCTGGGCCTGACTGTAGCTTTCGCCACAGTACTATGTTGATCTGGAACAGAAAACAATCCCTCACGAAATGCACAAGTAGCGAAAACGAAGGCGATAACAAATACCAAAGGATGACGAAGGTGAAGATTCCATTAGACTCCGAAGAAGACAGCAACACTACCAACAAGAACAACAGCAACAGCGACAGCAGTAATTACATTTGTTTAACTCTGACTCTACAGTACTAAAGTCGCTACCTTGAGAATGTCAAATTATATATTGCAAATAGTGAAATGAACAAAACAGTATTCGATATTAAATACCTATACCTACTAACAAGTCGAGAAAAGTATTCAAGTGACACAGGTGGACTAAAATCAATGTCCCAAATTCCAAGTTACGAATATTGATTGAGAGCTCGCTTAGATTAACGGATACGCTTGTCTGAGGCATGCTGCCAACCGCACTGCCCTCCTTAGGAGTGAAATTAACCAAACGTCGAATGAATGTACAGGTAACAGCAGTGCTGTACATTTTTAACATTTTGTTTGTTAAATTTTGCACTACTCTCTTTGCATGTCTCATATGAAACGTTCTAACACATTCGATGGAGCAATGTCTAATACCGGAGTCTCGCACCCGCTTTCAGGGACCGTTTAAACTGAACTGAAGACCATTGAAACCCGCTTGCTTAATGGCTCCTTTGTGCGAGATTGTGGATGCGAGCCAATGGGTCTCGCAGATTTCAATGGTCCTTGAGAAGGCATGTTTGGTTGCGGCATTAGACTGTGCAGGGTATTGCCTCCGACGGCGATTCAGCGTGCTCTTGCTTGTACACATAGCGCCCCGTCGATGTCAAAAGTGCCAACGCCAACTGGACAACGCCAATAAAATGACGACTATAACATTCTCAAAGGAAAAACGTCCTTTCCACACGATGAATTTTCCCGTCAAAGTACCCGAAACCACGCTTCTACAAAGTTAGCTAGAGACGTGGAGTGAAACATACATTGAATGCCATTTTTATATATATGGACATGCCCTCTGTTCGCCGGCAACGTGTCATTGAAACTTGACGCGAAAGACAGCGGTCAAGTTGAACCCCGCGACGTCGAACACCGCCGAAAGATTCAATTCCTCGGCTGTCCATCCACACGCCAACTGATGCCGACACGAAACGACGGCTTGTCTTGTGCAAAAACTGCTCGGCACGACAAATTAACTGCGCTCGCGTTGAATAAATAGTCAAAAACAAAAGAAATACAGCACCTAGTACATAGAAAGAGCGGCTGGAAACGCGCATTATTCCTTTTTTTTTCTTTTTACTTTTCTCCAATAGGTCGTCGCCAGTGTCAAGGGCTATCACCACGGGTATCAGCGGCCGAGGTCTCGGCGCAAGCCAAAACAGAAGCCGAAAGTCAAGTCAAGAAGCAGCCGACCCGCGCTGCACGCAGCATGCAGGCCGGCGATTCCAAGCGCACCGCCGCCTCTGGCCACAGGAATGACTCGCACAAAATATCGGCCTCCGGTGCGTCTGTATACGTTTCGCTAATTGACTTCACGCTTTGACTGGACAGGCCTTGAATTCAAGCGCCGCGGAGGTCCGCGCAAGAGATAGCGCGGCGGCCTTTTTTCTTTCTCTTTTTGTTTCGACATTTGCATCATCATTGCTTCTTTTGCGGCACCGCAGGAAGCTCCTTATCGTCCAGCGCCGTTGGCGTCGTCCCTGTCGTGGCGTAAGTGAGACGGACCTTAGTGTAATCGAATTTATATTTGCGCGCGAGCACGCCTGCCTTGTTTTCTTGCGCGCTCAGCATGCGTGCTCGCCCCCCTCCGTGATGCGACTCCCAATCCGTTTCTTGGCCGCGGCGTCGTGGTACTACGACGGATCTGCGTGAGAAACGCCGCCTAAAAAAAAAAAAAAATGCGTAATGACAACCTGACGTGACCTCGCGGTATTCTTTGCTTTTTCTCTCTTTTTTTGTCGACTATAGCGCTGAGACTAATGTTGCGTTCGCTTGGTCTAAAAGCTACTTACCATCTTGTTTGCATATATAGATGCCGCTGTACCCCTCCCGAGTTTTATAAATACGCTTGTAAAGGACTAACTTGGCTAGGCTTAGCGTGGTAGAGCTGATCGTGGGAGCAAGTATTAGTGGATGGAGTGAAAAAAAATCTAAAGTTAGGGCAGTAATGCCGTCTCTGTTGCTACGGTGTTCAGCTGAGCGCGAACATTATCATTGGGTTTGGAATGCCAAACCCAATGTGGGTTTGGAACGCCGGTCATATACATTGGCCCCACAAGGAGACAGGGGCCCCTGACGAGGACAAGTTCCCTTGTCAGAACGCTGGCTCTCAACTCAGGGTCCTCATCTCCGTCCGACTCACCGCGTTGGTTCAGCGGTTACAGCGTAGCGATGCTTAGCACGAGGTCACGGGTTCGATCGCGACTGCGGCATACCACAGTTCGACAGGGGTGGGATGCAAAAGCGCTAGTGGCATTGAGCGCACGGTAAATAACCCCAGGCCGTTAAAATCAGTATCCGGATTCCCGCACTAACGCTCGTGTGCCACTCTACTGCGGGCCTCGTGGTGAGATAGTCATTTCTTTTGTTGTTGGTGCACGTAAAACACCCCATTTCATCATACCTTGCTGGTGAAGCAGCGCACTGACACGGACACAGTGAAGACACAAGGAAAGACGACACTCGCTGCTTGTGTGTCTTCACTGTGTCCGTGTCAGTGCGCTGCTTCACCAGCAAGGTATGATGATTACTCACCAACTAGCCCAACTTTCCACTTTACTGAACCCCATTTCAATTCTGAACATCACCCACGGCTTTTCAGTTGTAATTCAGCGCTATACGGCCTCGCGTTTCTGTGTTCACTCGTCTTAGTATCAATCATGGTGCATTCCCAGCAATTATTTCCTACAGATTGCATTTGGAAATCCTTACGCCACTTATGTATTCTTTCGTAGCATAGATGCTAAACTTGAACTGCATGGATGCCTATTGAAAGTTCCCACAGGTATTCTGCTAACTTTTAATGAAGAGTTTTGGGGCTTTTGCGTGCCAAACAACGATCTGATTATGAGGCGCGCCATAGTGTGGGACTCCGGGCTAATTTTGACCACCTTTGTTAAGCACACGGGCGTTTTGGAATTTCGCCCCCAGCAATTGCCGGGATTTGATCCCGTGACCTCGTGCTTAGCAGCGCATCGCCACCGGTCGCTAAGCCAACACGGCGGGTCAGGTCCGCTACTAAAGACCTCGACTCGGGACGGGGTTGGTTCATGCTTGGATGCAAGGCAGCGTTACCGGAAAGAAAAACAGAACACAAACACAGTTGCACAAATGCGCAGACAGGAGATAGATAAAAACACGTTTGGCCATAAAATCCTTTCACGCCTGAGGTGTGCTATCCGGGTGGCTTTGTTCGCAGCCCCGAAGCCGACTTCATGTCTTCGTCGACCCCTCGCCTAGGGGGCGCCCTTCCTCGACTATATCGCACCATCCTGGCTGTCAGCAGTGCCGCCCTCTTCTTCCTCTGCCTCTCGGTCCGGTTCATGGCGTTCGACGAAGTCGGCCCGGCACGCTGTACGCACGTATACATACGCAACCCTTGCGTTTCATTGTATTCGCAGTTAATGAAGCCGGAGAAAGCACGAGGGAACTTAATTGTTACGTTTATTTGAAATATAGGAAATAGTGGGCCAAATGGAACTGCAAAATAGACGAAAAGATGACTTGCCGCAGGGATGGGAGCCGAACCCACATCTTCCGCGTCAAGCGTGAAGTGCTTTAACAAATAAGCTACCGCGCAGTGGCCATCCTGCCGTCAAATTTCTGGAGTATTTGTGCGTGTATGAGAGGCGAGCCCTGGGAGTGTTAGCTAGCGCCGTTCACGGCCGATCGACGCGGCAGGTGTGGAACGTTTCTTTAACCCCCAGGAGTCACATACATAGTACGTGAGGTTAGGGAGCAGCCAACCGGCCATATAACTGTCTGTTTCTTGGCATGCATGTGACTAACAGGACATCGATACCCCTCGTATTCCCTGATCCTTCTCGCTCTTGAATTTTTATGCATCTTGCCCTTCAGTTTGCAAAAGTTTGCCGAGCTTCAGTGGTGCTTCTCGGCAATACTTGCCACGAGGCGTTGTCTGGTCAATGGTACATTCGACTGGCCCCTTTCGACCGCTCTACCAAGCGCTCTCACTGGGTGATTTACATGCTGGGTTTACTTTGAAATCATGCGCTCGAAACGCATTCACCTGGTTCAATCAGACTGCCGCGATCCAGCTCTGAGCGCTCGGAGGTGCCCACGCCTTAGAGCTCGGAGCGCGACCGGAACACGACAGACACCTGTGACAACCTCCTGTTGCTCCGGAAGAAACTGTTCCTTTGCCTGGGGCGTTGCCCACTCTGCTTTTAAACGTCGAGAGGCCTCCGCATTGGTGCAAACCATGTCGTATAGGGGCAGGAACCAGTCGAACGTACCATGAGAAACATCCCACGTCAATCCCAAAGAGAAGGGGGCCGAAGGTCAGGCTCGTTTGCACATGTGCAGTTGAAGCTCAATGTTTGTCATGCAGTTCAAATGTCTCATTGTGGAAAAATCATCTCTCAACGTACTGTCAAGTCTAACACCCAGCAAATAGAACCATATTTCGTGCTCTCTCATTGAGCTATCGAATTTCGGAATTTCATTATAAGCAAGGTGCGTTTATTCTGATTTTGCAACCGGATATCGAACCGTCACGGCTCCCGCCATTGCATCTGATCCGGGTCTTGAGCGCACATAGAGTCACGTTGATTTTTAAACATATAAGAGGTATTACTTGTATGCACTGTGTTTTTATATAAGACGGGAATGTAGAGAAGCAAATCTGAAAGACTGAAGGGAGCTGTCAATTCTGTTGAAGGCTTTGCCCCCTATCGTTGTTTTATCTCTCGTTTATCTCTCGCTGGCGTTGAAGACATGTTGAAGCGAAGAGGGTTTTCGCAATGAGCTGTCAAGCGTCTTGAAGATATTGCGACTTTGCCCCCCCCCCCCCCCCCCCCCGTCGCTGTTTAATACCTTAGTCCTTCATTTTTGCCTTGTTGATGGCTGATAAGCAAGAACGTTATCGAAATGACCTGTCAACCGTATCTTGAAAATATCGAGAGTTAGCCCATCGCTCTTTATTTTTCTCTGCTCTTTGACACTGCCTTATACCTGCGCTTTACTTCGTCGCCTCCCAATAACTGCATAGGCGCTGGGAGCGCCGTCTGTTCCGGAACGGAAACCGACTCGTCCGTTGGTGTCGACACGGTGGCTCCCGAACCAAGTGAGTTGTACGCTTACTTAATTCGTGCCGACTGTTGCTTTTGCGCGGTTGTGTACGTAGCGAAGGTGCCATTATCAGTGATAACTGCAAGGCGTTAACAATGGAGTTGAAGATTGGCAGCGCGGTAGGAAATAAGAGCACGAACGCAATGGTGTCATTTTTAAGTTGGCGCGACCCTCGAAAAGAGCATGCTTAATATTCAACTACACCTCAAGAGATAGTGCATTGAAGCAACAACTCCACAAAGACACGGTATAATTTGCATACGTCTTTCGGAAGGTCATGTCACTGTTAAATGTGTGGGCTCACAAGTGTAGGTTCATGGTTGTTCTCGGGCGTGCTGCTTTCGAGAACGCCAGAAGACGCAGACGAAGTCTGCGAATCAAGAATGGATGAGGAACGAATTAATTTATTTATAATTACTTCAAGAGACATTGGGTACGGAATGTGCAGAACTCGCTTAACTTGCTTTTAACTAAGTCGTTTAGGAACAACTGTTGGTTTGGTTTTTGTCATTTATAACGTAGTTCATGCTGGTAATGTGCGACAAAGCTGGTATGGGGGGACGAAGTTAGAACATTGGTCTTGCGCCTCTTGCTGCGACGACAGCTCATAGCTTGTTCACTAGTTTTCCGTAGTGGATTCATCTAAGGAGAAAATATATATACAGATCCTTCGCTCTTTGGAAAGCAATGTTAGGCGACAAGTATTGGAAGTAACCGGATATCGGGATCGTTTAGGAACCTGCAAATGTTTTAGAAAATGCCGCACCACGTCCATATTTAGGACGATAAATTGTGATTAAAATGGCTATACGATGGCACGATAGTGAAGTGATTGTTGCATAACTTCCGACTTGTTGTGCTACACTGCGAATAAACGTGGGCAACCTGTCTCGATCCCGTCTTCCCGAAGGTGGTGCGTATGGTGAACCGAGAAGTTCTCGCTTGTGCAACAATATCGTTGCTATGCAACATTGGCGCGTACGCGTCAACTGCCAACAAGAATCACTGTAGCTTGTACGAGGATGTGAATGTTGCTAAGAACCCCGCGCCGTGCATCTATATTGAGTTGGGGAGGGTCTCTGGTTCGGGTCCGTCGACCCGACGCGCATCTTTAAAGCGAAGCTTTCTTTATAGTGAATCCTCCCGGGTCTTACTAAACGTGGCGAGTGGGGTTGAAGCGCGTCTACTTGACGGGATGACAAACGTTATCAAAAAGAAATCACATTTGAAAAAAAAATGAAATATATGATGACAATTAAGTTTAGTTTTATTAAAAAATGTAATTATTCAATAATTTTAAATGGATGTGCTACGCAAAGAAGGCGATTGTCTTTTTATGTTAGTGTTATAATTAAGAAAAAAAAAGTTTTTAGCAGGACCCCTAGAAGAAAAGGGCGGCGCTCACCCTGCTATGGTGCATATGCGTGGTGCATATATGGTGCGTGGCTTGGTGCGTTTAGCCGGCTTCTAAATAATTAACAATCAAGGGCAAAGTTAATAAGGTCACGAACACGCCAAGTACTCATTGTCGCAGTGAAACAAAGGCCGGAAAGGCAGTGTGCTTAAAGTTCATTGGCTTGCCACTAGACACGAGTCCGCATTTGCTAAGTCTTTAGATCTAAAAACGCCATCATTGACCTGAAGCGCCCATCATTTACTCCCCCGTATTCGGAACTGTATCTTAGCTTGAAGCCCTCGCTTGAGTCGATGTATACGAAAACTTGGCGCAGACGTGCCCAAGACGCCCATTGCGTTTCCCTGGGCACGCTCACGACAGAGGTCGTTTAGACAAAGTCAAGCATCGGATTCAAGTCGAGATGCGCTTCTGAATGCGGGGATTAAAGTCTGCTAATACAGCACGCTGCGGCGTATTTTATTGTTTGTCTCAGTGGCTATGGCGCTGTTTTACTGAGAATTAAGTCGCGGGTGCGATGCCTGACCCCGACGACGGCATTTAGATTTGGGCGAAACGCGGAAATGGCCTCGTAATTAGGCGCGCATTAGGAGAAAAAGAAAAGCACCAAGTGGTCGTACTTCTTCTGGAACCATCCACAACGGCGTCCCCCTGTAACGAACTTTGCTGTTTCGGTGCTTCGAATCTCTAATGCAAAACTTAATAAAATATTGTAGCGTGCGTACGTGCATCGTTAGATAGCTTAACGTGCTAACTTCATTGTATTATTTGATGTTTCCTTTTTCCTGGTAATCTGTTTTTTTCCCGCAGAAGTCGCCTGTCGTTACGGTGCACTAAAGGAAGTGCTTAAGGGGAAGCCTCAGCTTGGGAGCTCATGTCTAAATACGTGGGAACGCAGATATCGTTTTTATAATCAACCACCCCCACTGAAACAAACAAACAAACAAACAAACAAACAAACAAACAAACAAACAAACAAACAAACAAACAAACAAACAAACAAACAAACAAACAAACCGCATTTCCCATAACTCCCTTATCCAATAATATCATATGACGTGGAAAAACGGGCTTTTACATAGGATCCTAAATGTTTCATATTGGATTATTGGATATAGCCGTTACGGTGCGTATATTTTTTTAAAAATAAGGACTGCACCTAATTTGGTGATATTTGCTGCATTTAAAAGAAACAAATTAAAATCTAGTTAATTTTGTAGGCAAGTTCTTTATTTAGGCAGTTAGTTTTGAAAAAAAAAATATCTTGAATATTGCAAAATTAAAAAAAAAAAGTCGGAACTATTAGGTTTTCAACTATGTAACTCGGCAATCAAAAGTGATATTGACACGTGTACTCGTCTTCGTCAGGCGACACGTTTCACCGCCTAACAAATGTTGTCGCACAGCGCAGGACGCGCTTGCATGAGTCGGAAGTTTATGGAATGTTATCGATGGTTCCATCCACTGTCTGTGACCGAACCTTGTGCAATCTGATTTCATGTGTGCGCGACGCGAATAATGTAGAACTTTGTGGAAGGCGCGCGGGTCCTAGCGATTAGTCTGGAACGTTCGACGACTGATGTATAAAAAGTTGACGCGCTTGACCCGTTGATCAGATTTTGACGATCGCCGACTGTGTTCGCCGTTGTCGCCGTTCTTTAAGTGTAGCCTGTTTTCGTGGGCACAGGTTCGCCCAATAAAAGTTAGTTTCGTCTTTCACAGTATTGCTACTGGGTTCTTCATACGTCACTCCACGTGACAATATCATAATTCTCTCATCTGCAAGTACATCTAAAACGGACAAAGCTGATATAGACTGCCCGAAATTATACCACCAATTTACGAATTGGCCTTTTGCAAGGCCCTCTTAAACGCCCTAACAAATTCACGTGAGCTGTAAATTTATATATCACAATTGTCCGCTTTAAATTATCTAACAGTAGCAATTCTTACAGCTGCGATATTTCTTTATCGCGCAGAGTTACGAATGTGTAAACTTCGTGCTTCTATTTTTCTTTACTTACCTATTTTCTAAATTTATGTAAAACGTTTCAGGGCGGTAAATTAAAATGTTTTCATCAGTCACTAAAGCTTATCTTTGTCCCTCAAATGCAACGCATTTGATTAAATTGGTACAAATCGGAAGCTTGCCATATATCTGCTCTGTGCTATTCATTTCCTTAATTTGTACAACCCCCTCAGTCATTGTTCAAGTAGGTACTTGTGAGGTATCTGAATAAATAAAGCTATAAATAAATAAATAAATAAATAAATAAATAAATAAATAAATAAATAAATAAATAAATAAATAAATAAATAAACGTTTTGTCTCAGGCAAGCATTTCTGCCTTTTACATGTATTTGAATAGGCGGTATTAGAGCTGGCCCCGAACTAACTCTTCTTCTTTAAGTGTAAGCTTATGCTCTGGCATTCTGCCACATGGTCAGAAATGGCGTTAGGTCAGAACAGGCACAGTGCTCACACCGTGTTCTAGCTGCAAATGGTGTCAGTTTCAACGTGCAAACTGTGTACGTGCGCGTGTTTCAATGTGTCGCCATACTGCGTACATAGGAAAAACTTTCAAGTGTGTGCGAAACGTAACGTATGAGGCCTATTCAAAGGCAAATTGAATACTGCCCGACGGAAATCGAATGGCATCTAGTCGAACATCGCATACTTCTGGAATAGATTTCGAATGATGAACTGCCATTTTCATGAATAATACGAAACGATGTTCACATCTTAGTATTCGTATAACATTAGCTTCTGTCATTGCATTGCACGTTAATAAGATGTTTATTATAAACATAGTGGGAATTTAGAAACAAATTAGCAGTTTCTTCACATGCACATGACTCTTCAGAGAGTGCGAATAATCGCCGCATAGCCAGTGAAGTATGGCTCCCTGACTGACGTAGCCTGCTCCACTACGTAATCTGTCATGTTTTTAAGCTTGCAGCATGCCCGTGGATGCGTTTATTCCATTTTTGCTCAGATTTCGTGTTCTGTAAATATGACGTTTCGAAACACCCGAAAACTATTCGAAAATTATTTGTATTTACGAACAGCGATTATTTGATTCCAAGACTGAATCTTATACGATTCCATTCCACTCGTGATTATAAAGTTTCGAATATTCGCACCCCCCTGCAACTTGTATGAAACAAGTTTTATAACTTCCCCCCAGGCCGAGTGGAGCGGACGCGCTTCGCATGGGCTGCTGCTTTTATCGCGAGTTATTGCAGTTAACCGTAACCAAACTTCACGATTTTGTGTGATTGAACTCGACAAGGCAATCGGCATCGAAAGTCGCCAGAATTACCGCGGTGAGTGGATTTGTTTACCTTGACACACCGAGCAACGAGCACCTCGACATATTCGAACGCCGTTCTCCGAACGCCGCACGCGCCCCAGGAGCGGGCCCGCGTGGCCTCGCGAGCACCGAGAATGGCAGGCGAAACGAACGGCAGTGCTCACGAAATGGACATAGAGAACAATAGCCAAGACTCCACAGCGGTCCAGAGCAACATGGAATTCGACGAGAACAGCGGCAAGACGCTGAGTCAAGCTGGCCCATGGTTCCAAGCAATCAAGGCAAGAAAAAACAAGAAGGCGCTGAACGAGGACCGCATACAAGAGGGAGGAAAGCAAGAAAACCCCCAGAACCAGCAAGGAGGACTGAACGCGAGGAACAACCCGAGAGTGGAAGCAAGCATGCAAGCCAACAGCAACCACCAACGACAGCAAGATCAGGGAAGCCGAACCAACGGCAAGCCACCGCCGCGACGCGTGACGCCGCCGCTGCCAGAGAATGATTACAAGGTGGTATACCGACCAAGAACCGGCATGAAACTGTCCAGCTGGCCGGACGAGAAGATCACCGAAGGACTTGCAAGGGCAAGTGGTTCTCCTTTCAAAGAATTTTGCGCGAACGTAACCATCCAAACGCAGTGGAAGCAGAACCTGATAATTGCCAGCACCGCAGACGAGGACTACGCACTGAAGCTCGGTTCCATCAGCAGCATCGAACTTGGGGCGGCCACATACGAGATGACGCCGTACATCAAACCGCTCCCAGGAACAGTACGTGGAGTCGTGCACGGTATCGCTGCGTGTACGACGGAGAAACGACTTGCGGAACTACTGGCAGCCAACAACTGTGGCATCCTGCATGCCAGGATGCTCGGCAAATCCACCTCAGCAGTTATCACCTTCGAAGGTCCGCACATCCCTTTCTATGTGAAGGTGGCCGGCTCGTACACACGTTGTCGCCCATACCGCAGATCGGTACAGTATTGCAAGGCCTGCGGAGAAATCGGCCACCGGCAGGACGTATGCCCCAACCCAGACAAACATATCTGCAACCGGTGCGGGGTGCAGAACCCACAAGCAGATCATGATTGCCAGTTGCAGTGCAAACTATGTGGACTACCTCACGAGACGGCAAGCAAGGAGTGCGAGAAAAGGCTCAAGCCAAGACCCCCACCCCTGTACGTGAGGGAGAGAAGTCAATCAAGAGGCCGACAACCACCTATAACAAGGGAGACAAGTTCAAGCTCCTCGCAATATGGAACAAGTAAGCCACAGCAACAACAGCAGAAGATCACCTGGGCGGAAGTGATAGCCAGTTCCAAGTCGACAACCGACTCATTTCCCTCACTGCCGACACAAGAGCGAAATTCGAGATACGAGGAAACCATCTCCTCTCTTAGAAGGCAAAATGCCGACCTGATGAAGCGGAATGAAGTGCTCATGAAACGTCTAGAAGAGCAAGAAGGTCGTCAGGAGGAACGCGACAGAAGAGCTCAGGCCCGGGAACAAGCCCTGGAGAGGAAGCTCCAACATCTCATTGACGAATTGCAAAAACAGCAGAAACTGACCACAACACCAACGCCGCCGAGGGAACATACTCCCCCGATGGAGGACCTCGATTCGGGAATAGAGTACAAGATGAACAAGGCCCGAACCGAAGACAAGGCCGAACTGAGAAATGAGTTCCGAGCCGAACTGGCTCAGGCCGTCGACACCATAAGCAAATCTGTGGCAGCCACCGTCCAAGCAGCCGTACAAACGCTCCGCCAGGAGATCACCCAGATGGGCAACGAACTCAACCAACGCATCTCCATTCTAGAAAGGGAAAAAGAGCAGGCAAGGAAAAAGCCAAAATACCCCATCAGAGAAGCCCAGATGAACGAGACTCTGGGAAGCCAAGATGGCGAATAAGATAGCAAAGAAGAAAGAAGCGACCGAAACCCTCAAAATTTGGCAGTGGAATTGCAGAGGAATAAATCGGAAACGGCAAAATTTACTTCACCTATGCACCCTACACCAACCTGACGTCATCGCGTTACAGGAAACAGAAACAAATAATATTACGATGTGCGGCTACAAAACGCACATTGCCCAAGGAAGGACCCGGACCGCCGTCCTCATCAAGAAGCACTACACGACGCAGCAGCACCAAATCAACCACAGAATCGAACACACTCTGATTGAGCTGGTTCCTCCCAAGAAAACCCTGCAGAGCCTCTACATCCTGAATGTATACAGTCCTCCGCGCGACACACTAAAGGACTTGGACAAGTTCCTGAGAGAAGTGAAGAAAGTCACCAACGGTCAAAAACTTCTCGTGGTGGGTGACTTTAACGCTCCACATGTGGCTTGGGGCTACAGATCAACCAACAAGAAGGGTATGGACGTGCACAACGCGGCACAACACCACCAGCTGACGTTGTGGACCGATCCTCTAATACCAACTAGAATCGGCAACAGTGTCTCCAGAGACACCAGCCCAGACCTGACCTTCTCCACTGGCTTAAGGCAAGTCGAGTGGTCGAGACTGGACGAGACTCTGGGCAGCGACCATCATATCATCCAGACTGAAATCATGCACCACAAAACCCCTGTGAGATTAGGTCAGGCCAAAATTACGGACTGGCCTGCTTTCCGGAAAGACGAACACCCCAGAAGCCTAGAGGACATCGAGGAGTGGACCAAGAACGTGATGGACTTGGTTACCAAGTACACAAAGACCATCCAACTCACTGCGGACAATCCCGAAGTCGACCCACACCTACTTCACCTCTGGGAGGCCAGGCGAGGACTTTTGAAGAGATGGAAGAAGCAGAAGAGAAACCGCAAACTCAAGATCCGCATCGCCGCAGTCTCGCGGCAGGCGGAGGAGTATGCTGAAAAACTCGGACGTCAGAACTGGAATCAAATGTGCGACCAGTTACAGGGAACCCTCAGCAACCGAAAGACCTGGGCCATTCTAAAGACCCTTCTGGCGAAGACGGAATCAAAAACTGTCACGGGGCAACACATACAAAGACTTATACACAACTTCCAGGGAACTGAAGAAGAAGCGCTCGAAGCCATCACCGAGAAATACATCGGAGACGAGCAACAACGGAAGACGCAGCCGGTCATTCACCCGGAGTACGACGGGGAACCCAATCCTGATTTAGACCAACCTTTCACCAAGTCGGAGATCGTGGCAGCCTTAAGAAATCTCACAAGAAACACGACGCCCGGCAGGGATAAAATTAACAACAAGACCCTCCGTAACCTGGACGACGGGGCAACGGAGAGCTTACTAAAGTTTATCAATGAAAGCTGGGAGAACGGCAGTATACCGGCTTCCTGGAAGCACGCGGACGTAACGATGATCCCGAAACCCGGCAAGCCCATCAACCTACAGAACCTGCGTCCGATCTCTCTCACGTCATGCGCGGGAAAACTCTTCGAGCACATGGTCCACAATCGTCTCTCGCCCTATCTGGAAGAAGGTGGGCACCTGCCGAACACTATGTTCGGTTTCCGGCCTAACCTCTCCACCCAGGACATTCTGCTTCAGCTGAAAGAAGAAGTCATCGACGGCCTCAGCACATTCCACAAGAGTGCCATCCTGGCACTCGACGTGAAGGGAGCCTTCGACAACGTCTCACACGAAGCAGTGCTAAACAGCCTACAACATACCAACTGCGGACGGCGGACATACAACTACGTCCGGGACTTCCTGACGGGTAGAACGGTGACCATAGGCCTGGGGAATCTCAGGACCGAGAAGTTCCAAATACCGCAGAAAGGAACCCCCCAGGGGTCGGTGATCTCCCCGTTGCTGTTCAATATAGCGATGAGGGGATTGCCGAACCTCTTGGAGAACATCAGGGGTATCCGTCACGCAATGTATGCAGACGACCTGACCATGTGGACGTGCACGGGATCGGCGGGCGAACAACAAGACGCCCTGCAGGAAGCCATCGACAGGACCGAGCATTATCTGCACCGCTGCGGTCTTTCATGCGCGCCGGAAAAGTCGGAGCTCCTGATCCTCAAAAAGAGGACAAGAGGGCGGCCTCCGCAGGAGACACCTGACCCAACGTTGACACTAAATGGAGTCAACATACCCAAGGTGGACACACTCTGTATTCTGGGCCTCACTCTCCAGAAGGACGGTGCCGGTCTCGCCGCCATTAAAAAACTGCAAGCGACAGTTACCCAAGTCGCGCACTTGGTGCGAAGAGTGACAAACAAAAAGCACGGCCTGAAAGAGCAGGACACAATCAGATTAATACAAGCCCTGGTAATCAGCAGAGTCACTTACGGCACCCCGTACCTGGGTCTCAAGAACAGCGAGAGAGACAAATTGAACACCCTAATACGAAAGACCTACAAGCTGGCACTGGGGCTTCCACCGACGACGTCGACGGAGAAGCTACTCAGCCTGGGCATCCACAATACTTGGGAGGAACTAGTAGAGGCCCACAAGACGAGCCAGATAGAGCGACTCAAGCTCACCAGCACGGGTAGGGACACGCTAATAAGACTGGGGTACCCAGTCGAATATGAGTCCAGAAAACAGCGGGTTCCTCTACCCCTGAGGGAGAAGATCATGGTGGCCAGCATCCCGAGAAACATGCACCCTGAATACCACAGAGAAAGGAGGCGAGCGAGAGTGAAAGCTCTGCGTAAGGCCTACGAAGGACCAAAACAAGGAGAAGTCCGATACACCGACGCGGCAAAGTACAAGAACAGAGCGGCCCACGCTATCAGCGTGATCAACGGCCAAGGACAAGAGGTAGCAGCGGCCTCGGTATGCACTCCAGACATCGACTGCGCGGAAGAAACGGCGATAGCCCTGGCGGCCACTACGGGCCAGCGAGAGGAAGATCTAATCACGATCATAACCGACTCACAAACAGCATGTAGAAATTACCAAAAGGGCCGCATTTCCAAACAAGCCCTGAGCATCCTCGAAAAGCGAGACAATTTTCCAGAGGTGTACATTGTCTGGGCCCCGGGACACGAGTTCCTGGCGGGTAATGTAGCGGCTAATGCCGCTGCCCGAGATCACATTCTCCGGGCTATCCCACCAGGTTCAGGAGCACCGGTAGACCAACAAGATAGCGTCCCGAAAAGATACGCCGATATCCTGAGCCACTACAGACTGGGTAGAAGGATCTATCCACCCCCGCATCCCCAGCTGACAAGAGAAGAGGCGGTGATCTTCCGAAAACTACAGACCGGCACATTCCCGCACGGCACCCTGCTACACGCAATGTACCCTACGACCTATACTCACAAATGCGCCTTCTGCTCTACGCCCAATACCCTCTACCACATGGTATGGGAATGTCAACAAAATCCATCGACACCGCCCATCACCGGACCAACCGTCGAGCAGTGGGAGGCCCAACTGATAAGCTCGAGCCCTGAAGACCAGCATCGCCTGGTGAGCAGGGCCAAGCTATCAGCTCAAGCCCATGGCATCCTGGACTAGGGACGCCGCCCACCTCGGACGATTTTACCGTCTGCTCATTTCAACTAATAAAGTTTATTCCTCCTCCTCCTCCCCCCCAAGAATCGGATTTCTTTTCCCCTTATCTACGCAGGTGCACGCTCTTCGAAAGAAATTACATCCATGGAATACACGCCGTACGGTGAGTCATATACACGCCATCCTTATTAGTGGAAATCATGAAAAATATCAAGGGAAATAAGAAATCGTCACTCCATTATAGAAGTAAAAAAAACCCCGCAGAACCCTTCTCAGGATGACTGTCGACGATAGTGTGATTAAGGTTGAAGCGATGTAGCAACACACCGTATGGCCGAAGACGCGTTTATGTAGATTCTGTAATGATCATATCATATTGACCGCAAATAAAGACGAGGACAGCGGAAGAGAACACATAAATAACACCGCCCGTGTTGTTTGTGTGTTCTCTTCCGCTGTCCCCTTCTTTATTTGCGGTCAATATGATACGCAGTAAACACCAACTAGGCCAAACTGAAGTTCTTCTGTAACGATCACTCTGAGATTTTCTTTGCTTTCGCCATACGGGGCATATGCTGTATTCAGGATCGGCACACTTTGCTATGGCATTTACTCGCCTGGGTCGGCCGTGACGATAACGTGAGGACGGCGACATTATGACGAAAGCGCAGTTACGAAGAAGGAATGACGGTAATTGAACGACGAAAGCAGTATGACGACGACGGCATGGCGACGACGGGATGACAAATCTGTAATGGTGATGGTGTATATATAACGTGGACAGCGTGAAGATGACCGCGTGATGACAATGGGATAATGACGAGGCTTATGGTGTCGGTGGCGCGATGACTGTATTACGACGGTAGCGTGATGACAACGGTGTGAGTGAATCGGACGTCGAAACTGGAATGACTCCGCTGGAACGACCACGACGGCACCAAGACGACGATATATCACAACGAATGCACAAGGATTATGTAATGACGACGGGGGCATGATTACGACTGAATGGCGACAGCGTGATCGCGATGGACTGATGAGGGAACTAGTTGACGGAACGACGAAGGTGGTATGACGTCGATGGCATAACAACAATGGGATTACCTTTCCTAAATAATGACGATGTTATACTACGACGCCGTGACGACTACGGCATTACAACGATGGCCTGACGGAGACAGCGTGAGGAGAATCGGGTGACGAAGCAGGAAAGACGATGGAATGGTCACGACGGTATCACGTCCGTCGTGGACTTGTAGACATCTTGGGTCACTGGGTGTGGATAAACTCCGGTATTTGACTATATTCGTGGACATGCATGGGCATAGATGAATACTGGAAAGTGCGTGAAGTATCCTAAGAAGGTTAATTCTATTAAAATTGAGCATAAACCACAGAACATGATTGTCAAAGTAAAGCAAGAGCTTCCCATTGGATCTACTGAAGGGTCCTCTACACTTACTGGTTACTTCTAATCGTTGAATGCATATGAGGTGTGTAGATGCTGTAACGTATGTACAAGTCGGAGTAGGTAGTTTTCAGACTGATCATGTTAAGAGATGAAAGATATGAGGATGTTATCATTTTCCCTGCACATATGCTTATTATTATAGCACCAGGCAGGATGATACATGCATATATAACTCAGTGAGGCATAGAATCAGAGGGACCAGCATGTAGGAAGAATAAGAGGACTTCACTGACGTTTCGGCCGCGGCACCGGCCATATGTATATATATATATATATATATATATATATATATATATATATATATATATATATATATATATATATATATATATATATATATATTATATATATATATAACACGTGTTTGTTTGGCAAAAGGATTCGCAAAGGTACGGTGGTCGCTATTGTCTGCCCACTCACGCCTTTTGGTGGCCGGACGTGAACGCTCTCTTAGATTCCTCGAAACGAATCAGTCACAGCAACGCTTCTGTAGTGACACACACGCACGCACGCCATCTATAAAAATAGTCTCGCAATAGTCTCGCGCATACCTTCTCCTCTATAGTTCGCGCCTCTATGACCGAAGTAATCAAGCTTGCCATCAAACACGTCAGCAGTTGAGCCACCGATCAACGCCTCAATTTTTTTTTGTGTGCTGTGCAGAAAACAGACCAGCCGACGAACGCTGCGAGCGGGCCGCCAAGCTTCGTCCGTGCTCCTCGCGCGACATGACCTTCACGGTGCACTTCTCGGTGCGCCCAGGCAGAGTCGGCACCTGCGTGAAGCTATCGGCTAACGTGTCCCGCTGCCTTCGTGGAGCAAACCGCTTCCGGACGCTCCGTGACTGTGAGGCTGCCTGCAATCGTGAGTGAACCATGGTGTTAAACAGGGCTAGTCCGTAAATGCCGAACTGCCACTACACGCCACGCTCTCGCAGTATCATAAATTGTTGCTACGCGACGGAACGAGCGACTAAACGAAAAATGGTAGGGGTAACGTTAAAACACAGGAAGACAGCGGTGTGGATTAGAGAGCAAACAGGGGTTACCGTTGTTTTAGTTAAGAATATGGGCTAGCCTAGGACCAGCCGATAATAGAAGTGGTAAGAATGGAGGAGGGCGGCCTTTGTAATGCGTAAGGCTGATAACCGATGGTCTATTAGGGTTAGAAAATAGGTGCAAACGGAAGGGCAGTGCACTCGAAGACGGCATAAGGTGGTGTGTAGAGGTACTGGTGTGTAGGCAGAGGTAGGTATAGTGTGAAGAAATTAGGAAGCTTGTAGGCATAAGGGGATGCTAAACAGGGGTAATTGTAGGACCGCTGGGGGAGGCCTTCGTCCTGCAGTGGATATAAAGATAGGCTGATGACGATGATGTGATGCCCTCGCCATGCTTCTCAAACGGCTCTCTTGCACGCCGGAAGAAATAGTGAGGTTGTTATTCTCTTGTGCTATCCATGCGTTTCTGGCATACATTAGCGTATAGCTATGGCCTATGGGGGCCTTGGTTCAACTCCTACCATTGGACAGAAATTGTTTCTATTGAGCGGTAGCTTGGGTTTGACGCAAACGCATGCACGAAATTTCGGAACGACGGCGACAAGCGACAGCAACGACCGGCAGGTCTGGTCGTCGCGGAGGGTGATCCGTCGCTTTCGTTTGTTGTCTCCGGTTTTGTGGTCAGGCAGAAAACTTCGCTTGTCGCCCGGAAGTCCTCGTGGTGGCTGTGTGCGAGGATGGTATTAGCTTTCGTTCTATCGATCTGTGCTAGCGACTGCTAGCTAGAATTACGCAAGCACGATGCAAAATCTTTAACTTGAAAGAAGGCATAGCGTTTGATTTTCCGTTGTTATTGGTTGCTTCTTATGGTATCGAACATCTGCTGAAGTTCGCTGATAGCGAGAGTGCTAATAACAATTTACCTCGCAAATCTCTGTTGAGTCTGACGATGCGTGCGAATGAGTCCGGTATGATAGAAGTCAAACCTTTTTTTTTTCTTCTGAAAAACACGCGCAGGCCGCAATCGGCGCGTAGTTCAATCGCGAATTGAAGCACGCTCGAAAGTGTCCGGGAGACAGAGGCAATCGCGTTTCGTGTTACGTGCAGATACTCGATCGGTGGCGCCGCTCAAAACGTCCTCGAGCAACGCTGCGACTTCGACGGCGACGACGGCGCGTAGCCGTCGGCGGCGCCGGTGCGACGCCCCGGTGTGGTTTGGCCCGTGCTCTGCGGCCGATCGGCGGCGGAAGTCGTCGGCCAACTTCGCCTTCGAGCACGGACGCTGTGTGGCGCTGCGGGGCAGCTGCGCTGACGCGGGCTTCTCCACGCTGAGACAATGCCAGTCCGCGTGCCTGAAGAACAATCCATTGCAGATCGATGAACTCGTTAACTCTACGCTTGCGTCGTGACCACGTCACGACCTGCAACCTACCTCACAACGCCGAATTGAATCTAACAAAATAAAGCGGAAAAAAATCAATACAGAAAAGTTGACGTTGCACTTAGGTGAAAAGAACCACGTGGAACCGATTTCTGACGTATCGTACGTATCGCGTCGCCCGGCCGTAATACATATTTTGACGGAGTGATCGGTGATTAGGAGTTTAGATCGAAGAACGTTTCTGAAACACAGTATGTTATTCGTGCCTTCGTGCCAGCCTATTATACAACTGTTTCTTTTTACGAACGAAACGGAACGAAACGGAACGAAACGGAACGAAACGAAACGGAACGAACGGAACGAAACGAAACGAACGGATCACTGTGAAACCATACTAACTATAAATTGCGATGTTTTTTATTTATATAGGGTCGAAATGTGCACCATGTTTAAAAGTGCTTCAACAGGGGCCATATGACATTTCCTAATGTCAAACGTTTCTAGAATGGCTTAGAATGGGTAAGGTGAGTGCAGGTTATTTTGGTACATTGAAATGACACGTGCTATCGAGCAACAAAAAAATATGCAGAGCCCATGCACCATGGGAATAGATGTAAGCGAAGCTTTCTGTGCTGTTTGCTTTGATTGACGATGATTAGTGGCTATGTTGACGACGAATGTTTCTTTCTGCAACGTTTAGTCCAACACGAGAGTGGTGAGTCGATGTCAAACGTTACCTTGCGTAGACCACTGCTGCTTGTCTGTAGCGTAGTACACAGAACACAGAGGGAGAGCTGTTTGCTTGAGGCGTTGTCGCACGCCACGCTTAATAACCTCTGAGTGGGTTGGGGGTTGCCATTTTCTCACACGGCACATCGCATTGTGGCCGAAGTATTAAACATTTATTGTATTATCGGGCTATACGTGCCAAAACCACAATCGAGTTATGGGGCACGCCATCGGACTCCGGATCAATTTTGACACCGTGGTGTTATTCAACGTGCCCTTAAATCTAAATGCACAAACGTTTTTTATTTCGCCCCCGTTGAAATGCGGCTGCCGTGGTCGCGATCAAACCCGCTACCTCGAGCAATGCCATAGCTGCAAAGCTACTGCGGCGGGCACAGAAGTGTTGATTTGAGGTGTGACAGCTTCCGCGGTGTCGCCTAGACCTTACGGTGTGCTTTAATGTGACTCTGCTTCTGCACGCACTGCGTAAGTTTGACACGTCTGCTTGACACATTTGCATGGTGGTTGTTTTTCAGAAATAGCGAAAACGTACCGTACCTTAGCTTGAACTTAAATTTTATCGAGTTCGCCTGCAACCGCTGCCGTGTCTATAGTAGCAGCGTTTCCTTGCCTTCTCCCGTCACCTTTTTCCTATATCTTCTCCCCTCCCCCCCTCCTTCTTGTATACGGGAACTGCGAGCGGAGAGTTGCAAGGCTGGGTGGTAACAACTTTATTGATATTCTGCTCAGTTATGATCTGGCAGGCCCGAGTCCTAGGATGGCCCCTCACGAGGAGCGACCCTTGCGGCCCAGGCAACGAGGGCTTTTGTAGTTTTTGATCCGGCGGTCTGAGCTGTTATTCACTCATTTCGAGACTACGTCGGTTCTACCCATTCTCTGCCCCCTCTCCCCCTCCTGTCTGCCATTCTATAGCGTCCTTCTGGTCTCGCACGTTACCAAAAAAGGTAAGCTCTGCAGTTTCTGCAATGCTTTTGCGGGGGGTCACAGATAGTTACAGCCGTACAGAGGCTAATGTGGCGACGCCGAAGGAGCTCCAGAGAGTATTGTGCACACGCGACGTGACGGAAAGGTCCAGACGAGTTTCTCGTGAAGCCTTTCCTCCCTGCCGTGCTGACATACACACATCTTCGTGTGGCAGGCGTCACGTGAAAGAATGAATACGGTCGCTAGGGCGTGAAGTCTACGTACATGCTGTGTATGCTTGCTAGCGTTCGTGTTACGCATCCATTATAGGAGGCCCAGAAGAGCAGAATATTAGGAATGGAGAGTTCCTCCTCCTTAATAGCGCCTGCTTTGCGATGCCCACCGTCGTTTTCGTTGACTACAGTTTTGCGTCTGCCGTGGCCTCCGAAACACATGCACAGACACTACCAATCTCAAAGTCTTTGTGCCAGCATCTCGTCCTCTCCCTTTCTCTCACGCGCGTCTGTCTCCCAGCTCCATATTGCTTTAAGGACATGACTTCGATACGCATGGGGCAGTGGTGGATAACCTAGGTTCGTTTTAGAGCGCTAGCTTTCTTCAGCTACTGCGGCTGCTTTAAATGGCTGGATCGTCTCGCACAGTAAGCAGAGGCACATACCCGGTGACACCTGTCGTCTGCAAGTTTGGGCCACGTATACGTATGTATACTGGCCGCTGTCTTGCCGAGCAGACTACGTGAACCACTGGGTGCGGACCCGAACAGGCGACCTCTTCTTTTGTTGCCTCCATTCTTGGCCAATCCTCTAGAACGGACGTGTCATGGTGACACAAGGGGATTTGTAGCCTTGAAATAAACTAAAGTCATAGTGCCCATTGCGCAACAGACAGCTCCGCTGTCATTGCGGAAGGGTCGTGCTCAAGCGGACGAGCACAACGCGGTCAGTGGGCAATAAATTGACAGCCATTGCAACGAAGTCGCAGCCAGTGCATATGCTAGGGATATTAGGGACTGCCACGGAGTTTCAACTAGGGTGCAGTGATTACAAGATATAGTGTGTCGTGGTACATCATTTGGCATTGTGGTTGGCTGCAGCGAGACTGCCACTTCGTTTGCCCGGTGATGCGCCCGTAACGGATCACGATTCGCAGGTGATGGGGGGACATGTGCAACGTGTTACACAAGAGAGGTGTCGTTCACGTCGACAATCGTCTTCAATTGCTTCTGCCGCAATTTTGTCTTCATCATACGAGAAGGGCGCAGCCGAAGATGACGAGGTGACCTGGGGACGACGGCGCAACGAAAAAAAAAAAAAAGAAAACAGCAAACCGAGTTAAGTGCATTTAACTCTTGTTGCTAGAAAGAAATAAGCTGGTTGCGCAGGGGGTATTATAAATATAAAATTGTTAAAATTTAACATAAAATTGTTATGTTAAATATAACACGCCAGGACTTTAGCGCAGCTTTCGTCACCTTTTTCAACCTCGCTGCAGGCGATTGTCGCGTAACCGCAAACAGTATCTATTGAGACAGCAAGTGTATTTGTAGAGACAACTCTAGTGAAGATTATTAACAGATAGTTGGGGCGGGTTTAGGTAATAGGTAAAACGGACAGTGTGTCGTCTCTATGACGCTGCAAGTATGGATAGTTCATTTTAATTCTCTGCGTCGGTAGATTGTTCTAACATCAGTCTATCACCCGGCAGATACTATAAAAGATGTCACCCGCCACCGCTCTACTGAGGTGTGCCACTCAAAAGACGCACGCTTTTACGCACTGCGCCATGGTGGCGTACGCCTTGAACACGCACACGTCTTTCCAGTTGCGGCACGCGTGCAGCAGTGGATCGTAAAACCACCACTGCCACACCGTGCGCGTCGCGTCGGTGTCCGGTTGCTCCGAGTGTTTCGGAGTCAACCCTGGTTTCGTGACGGCCGTCTTGCGTCTGGGAGGCTGTGCGGATCTCGGAGCCTCTTTGTATCTCGGAGACTCTTCGTATCTCGGAGCCTCATCCGCGTCACTGGATGCCTCCTCGGGTGTCGGAGGCAAGCCCCGGCTCCGAGTCTCCGCGCGTCTTGTGGCGATCGTGGGTCTCGAAGCCCTTGGTGCGTCAGCCCGGCCCGAGTGCACGCAGTCGTACACAGACTGCAGGTCCAGCGGCCGCGTGCACTTGAGGCGGGGAATCCCTGCATTACGACGTAAATGTTACACAGTATGGTCGCGGGTAGGACAATAAGTCGCGGCGGCCGCGAGTCGACGGCGATGTAAAATTCACGCGAAAACTCGTCTGGTAGTTGTCTAAGTATCCGTAACCCTTGTGCCACTTCTCATCTCCGCGCAGCCCGGTGTCATTATCAATGTTACGGAACTTGTTCCGACCAGTATAAACCCCTATCAACCTTCATCGGTTGTTCGCTTATCATGTTCGATAGCGAACATGATAAGCCGCGTTTAATTAAGATAGAAATCACCAGGGTACTCGAACCGGCGACCATTGGTGTTAATTAAGGTTAAGTTAATTAGCCACAGTCAAATAACATATAGTAATTAATTAAGCGAGAAGAAAGCGGGCTAACCAAGGGGCCCGATTTTTATTAGTCATATCATAAGAAGCCAACAGGCACTGACACCAAGGACAGCAATCTTCGCATTGTGGTATCGTTCCCCACGTGCGGGAAGTTTTTTCATCCACTTTCATTTCCATTAATTTATCGTTTCCTTATTTCATTTATTAAGCAAAAGTAATGCTGTCCTTGGTGTCAGTGCCTGTTGGCTTCTTATGGTATAGTTAATTAACACTCGAACTCACTACCTTTAGCGTTAATTATGGTGAATTAGGGTTAATTTAGCGAATCTGTTGCAAAACCACCATTGATTTGCGGAGGGATGTATGCAATACTTTATTGATGGTTAGGATGCTTGTTTTTAGCTTGTTCTTTATTGAAAGGTATGCTGTTCTGTGTGTTGTATGGGTGGTTTCAATGAATGTATGTACTGTTCGCTTCACTTTGCTGAGTGCTTGCCTCTGCCTTAAGCAGGGGAGGGTGGTGGGGAGGTTGGGCTTATGCCATTGCATTTTTGCTTGCTTACGGGGGTTTGTTTAGCCATTGTACTTAAGGCATTGTCAAGGGGGGGTATGAGCCATTGCATTCGTCTTACGTGACGGACGGACAAATTACTCGTCGGGTAGGCATAGAAGTTCTTACGCATTAAAAGACTATCATGTTGTATTATAATATATTAAAAATTATATTGAAATATATTCAAAGATTATATTAACTCATCAAACTCTTTTGTTAACTTTTCAACTTTTGCCACAAACGTACGTTGGTACCGGCAAAATGCAATGGTTTTACATATTTCATGGATAGCGGTAAGCTGCCAGTCATGATAGAACCTGTCGTATGCGCTGCAGCACATTTTTGTTCTTCTCAGGATATTTTTATCCTATCCGTTTTTTTTATGCAACATCTTTTTATTCGTCTCTAAGATTCCTTGTGACTAACTGGTCTAGATAAACCCATACTCTGGCACAGATTGTAGAGACTGACTTCTAATCACGAATTCTCATTCTATTGCCATATATATTTATTTATTCAATACTGTCAAACCCGTCAGGGATCGTAACAGAAAGGGCATTCAAAAAAGTACACTGACATACAAACATGACAATAATAACGGTTTGGAAATGCACATTAATACACAGAATAAACTTATACATCAGTAGCAATAAAAAATGTACAATCAGGTTCACGCTGCAAGATTTGGGTTGGACAGATAAATGTGTTAAAATGCAAAACAAAGGTAGTAACCAAGTGATACTGACAGTAAACAAAATAATTACTGAGATGTAAGTAGATCGTTTTCAACAAGCGTGATAAAAGCAGTTAGTGATGAACTATTAACAGAGCCTACGTTCAAAGCGTTCCAATCGCGTATAGTCCGTGGAAAGAATGAGTACCTGAAAGTGTCAGTGCGGAATGAATACTCGTTTAGTGTGTGGGGGGGGGGGGGGGGGGGGGTTATGACGTGTTTTCCTCGTTTGAGATTTCGTTATGTATCGTGAGGTATCCAGATTTAATTGATTATTTATGAGTTGGCAAATGGTTTTAAGGCGCGCTAGTTTTGCTCTGTTTTGGAGGGTTAGCATCCCGGCTTGTTTGAGTAGCTCTGTCGGTGAGTCTGCTAGCCTATGTTTGTTAAATATGTATCTGAGCGCCTTTCTCTGAACGCCTTCAAGTTTTTTGATCAGCTTGTTAGTGAAAGGAAACCAAACTACGTTTGCATACTCTAGTACCGGTCTGAGAAATGTTTTATATGCTAGTAACTTTATATCAGATGGTGGTAGTCCGAGGCGTCTATTAATGAAAAATAACTGTTTTAGTGCGGTTGCCGTGACTTTGTTAACGTGAGCATCCCATCTCAGGTAAGATGTTAGTAATATGCCTAAGTATTTGTATTCACAGACAGAAACGAGAGGGATGCTGTTTAGTGTGTACTGAAAGAGTGATCTATGTTTTTTCCTAGTTACAGATAATACAACAGATTTATTAACGTTAATAGTCATCTGCCCATCTTCACACCATTTGGTTACTGATGCTATGGCGTTATTTAAAGCTATATGGTCGGCGACAGAGTTAATTTCCTGATATAGCACGCAGTCATCGGCAAAAAGTCTAATGTTGTTAAAGATGTTAGCAGGAAGGTCGTTTATAAAAATTAGGAATAACACTGGGGCTAAGACGCTTCCTTGTGGTACACCTGATGTGACATCAGCTGTTACGGATTTCTCGTTGTTAATTTCGACAAACTGAGTACGGTTAGTGAGGTAATCAGTAATCCAGTCTAAAATTTGGCCGGTTCCTAAAGTTAGTTCAAGCTTCCTAATAAGTTTTGGGTGTGACACACGGTCGAAGGCTTTCGAAAAGTCTAGGAAAATAAGGTCAATTTGTTTTTGGGGATCAATAGAGGTGGTTACGTCATGCACGAGTTCAATTAGTTGAGTAACGGTAGAAAGTCCCTTTCGAAAGCCATGCTGGAAAGGCGTTAGAATTTGGTTATCTTCTAGATAGGTTGTTATGTGCTTTAAGATGATGTGTTCAAGTAGCTTGCATATTGTGCTGGTTAGTGAGATTGGTCTGAAGTTTGAAGGATCTGATTTGCTTCCTGATTTATGTATTGGTGTTATTTTCGCTGTTTTCCATTCTTTAGGAAGGGTGCAGGATGACAGGGATTTGTTAAAGAGTATTACTAAATACTTCGCAATCCACTCGGCATATCTGCGCAGGAATGTGTTAGAAATGTTATCAGGCCCCGATCCTTTTTTAGTGTCTAAATTTAGTAGTAGGTTTAGGACTCCAGTTTCAGTCACAGTAAGGGGCCCTAGTTGCTTGCCGGTGCAGGGGCTATTGCGGGGTGCATTTCCATCGTCTGTAGTAAAAATGGAACAAAAGTAGTTATTCAGTGTGGTTGCAGTATTTCGATTTTCCTCCGAGGACGGGTGACTGTCATTATGTACTTTAGGATTTAAGTAACGCCAGAACTTCTGGGGAGAATCTTTTAGAAAATTTGTTAGCGTATTTGAAAAATAGAATGCTTTAGCTATTTTGATTTTAGATTTTAAATTGTTGGTGGCTATATGCTAATTTTTCGGCTGTTCGTTCTGATGGGTGGCGTCGTTGAGTTTTTTTCAGCCGCCGGACCTTCCGTTTGGCATGAATTACAGTTCGAGTAATCCAAGGATTATTCTTTCGCGTTATTTTAGTCTTAGTAGGAACGAAATTAGTAATACAATATGATAGAATATTTTTAAACCTATGCCATAGAATTTCCATATCGGTAGTAGTGTCATCTGAGAGTTGACGGAACAATGATAGCTCTTCAGATAATGTGTCAAGTATGCTAGTGTCGTCAGCTCGGCTGTAGTCAGGAAATGTTATTGTTCGGGATGAGGGTGTAGTGTAATGAAACGGGACGGAACACATTATTAGTTTGTGGTCAGACAGACCTTCAAGTACTTCTACATTCGCGTCATGATAAGGGAAATGATTGCTCAAAAACACTAAATCCAATATGTTAGAGCTAGTTCCTTGTACACGGGTAGGTTCTGTTACGATCTGCGTGAGGTTGAAGGAAAGCATCATATTGAAAACAACTTCCGCGCAAGGTGAATGATGTTGCAGTGTACTCCAGTCGATATCAGGAAGATTGAAGTCCCCTAGAAGTATTAGTCTGGTGCTCTTAACATGACGTAGTATGTAAGTACATAATAATTGAAATATGTCTGAATCAGAACAAGGGCTGAGATAAACGCATCCAACTATGATATGTCTTTTACCGTAACGACACATACGCTAAAGTTTTTGCTAAAGAAAGCCGCGCATTATTGGAGAGTTTTAGATTAGGGGACGCAAGCGGCTTGCGTACGCAACAACCAGGGGTGACGGTACTGCGCATGGGTAGACCCAGACGTAGGCGTCCGCGCATGCGCAGTACCGTGTGGCCCCTAGTTCTTGTGTACGCAAGCCGCTTGCGTCCCCTAATCTAAAGCTCTCCATTAACACGAGATGGAGGCACGCACCGCGTTCGCACGCTTCGCGGCATGCGCTGTGGCTGCGGAAGCGGTTTCGCGAGTAGTCGTGGCACATGTGTCCCTGGATCCACTCGAGGCAGCTGCCGCCGCCGGCGACGTTCGCGTCCGGCACGAAGAACCAGGCGTGGTGGCGCACCAGGCCGGTCAGGTTGCGGGCAGCCGCCGCCGAGCAGTCCACGAGGTGGGGCGGCCGGCAGCGACGGCGATGACGCGCCGTGGCGTACAGCGCGGACCCTGTTCGCCGCGGTGCGCAGAGGGAGCGGGGGAAGAAAAAAATTCGTTATAGCGAATTGCAAGTGTTAACGAAGTTGCGGGCATAACGAAACCATAGGACAGCGCAGACCTTGTCGCTGTGTGGCGCGGATAGCTCTTTGGCATTATTACCTCGCGTTAAAATGAGTTGCAGGTGTGACGAACCGTTTAAAGGGCAACGAAAAGATGAAACACCTACGGAGAAACGATTGCTAACACACGTGCACGTTTGGTTTACTTTTCCGGTTTCTTCAACATTATCCTGCGGTTATGATTTTTGTTACGGGTGTTTTTCTGCGGATGAGCAATCGCTTTCTTTTTTTTGCGTGTATATATGTGAAGCCTATGCAATAAACCTTTATTTGCGAGAAAGTGGCTTGTTTTGTCGTTTTCTTTGTGCATCATCTTTTCGTGGCTTTCGTAGCTTTTCGGAGCCCTTTAATAGTTCTGCTACTGTACCTCAACCGATGAGCCCGTTTTTGTCCGACCTTGCTGCTGCTGTAACGAGATTGCTGATATACAAGGAAACCGTCGCAAAACACATCCCCTGTCGTCGCGATGAGCGGTGAAAGAATGAAAACCTCGTTACAACGTAGTGCAGGTGTAACGAAGTCGCGGATGCAAAGAAGCCGTCGCATACAACGCAGTCGCCGCTCGGTGGTTCGCCGAGGAACAGCGAAAACACCTTTGCAACAAATTCGGAACTGTAACTTATTAGCCCATGTAAACGAAGCGCCCTATACAGGGGATCTCTGTTGCCTTTGTATACACGGCGAAAGAAACCGGTGCAGTTAGAACGAATGACCGAACTAACGAAATTACAGACCAGGGAGAAATTAACAAATACAGACCAGTCTGTGGCATCATTAGGAATGATAATGATTGCTAAGGCCGAGCAGTGTAAGAAATAACAGATGATCTGAATAATGACAATGAAACATTCCTACTACATAGTCCACATCGTGAGATGGGACTATGGGAAGGCTGAATTTACCATTAATTTATTGCTGCCAGTTCGGATAGCCAGCACCAATTAGAGTAAGGGTCGAGACGGGCGGGCTGGCTGCTGTCGTGTTGTTGCGTAGTCATGGTGACAAACGGAAACCGCATGATGAACTCCAAGCATGCACAGTCGTGGCAGACAGGTGTCGGTAACTGAAGGACGGTAACATTTTGCTCACACTGAAATCACCGTTCAGTTGTGTCCAGGAGCCTCATATATCAATTGTAACATTACGTGTCATTAAAAAGAACAGCACAGAAGAAGGAATTCTTTTTAGAAAAGCTGCGATTGTCCGTCGGCGCTCGAGGATCGATAGCTCGGAAGTTAGACGACCGTAATAATTTTTGCAATTTTTTCCGAAGCCGCTGACGGCATTGACAGAGATCGCAAGACACGAGGGCTCACGTCTTGTGGTGGCAGGCGTTTCGGTGTAGTCTTCTTGGATCCCGGAAGAGTCGGCTTCGCTGACAAGTTCTGTTGTCTCCATCTTGGGCATCAGTTTACCGCTGGGCATGACGCTGTGACGGGTTCCTGGGAATGCGCCATTTCCCTACTTTATTTTCAATCTCTAACCAGTGCACGTAATTGTGGCGAAATTAGCTCGAACTCAAACGGTAGCTCATTGGCGCACTGTGGTAGACTGAAGCTGGAAACACATGAGGCGCATTTCTAGCGTATTTTTGTGCAGGACGCTGTGCGTTGACAGCAGGTGGTATCTGGACAGAAATGCGTTATGAGAGTCGATCACCAAGGGAACGTTTTCTTTAGGCAATGTAACAGCGTTGCTGTGGGGCTTCGTGAAATGGACGTGCTGGCCCAGTGCGACGCCACAAATACGTCATAAATTGCGTTCTATGCGGTTGTCGCTTGTAGTCGACGCACAGTGTCTACGAGTAGCAGCTGTTTTGGACGCCGGCCCGAAACCCATAGACCATCTGTGATGACAGAGTGCGATTGCTGCTGTTATTAAAGCGTTTAAATAGAACAACATTGGTTCAAGATAAGCATGTCTTGAGAAAACTTCTCTTAAATATATATAGTGTTGTAATTTGACGCTTGCATTCAAATCAAGCGGCCCGATATTTGAGTTTTCTTGAGCGCTATGTTGTCTCCTATGCAGGAAATATGGTCTCTTCTTTTTTTTACAGATTCAAATGTCTGATGTGTGTGTGTTGCTGCTAAATTCACATGAGTCTAGCTGGTGTCATGTCGTTTCAGGTGATGGGTGCTAGACAAAAGTGCCCCTTTGGCCTAGTTTGTGTTGCGTTTCACAACAAGGCGCCACTCTAGTCCAGACGAAGACAGACAACCTCTACATGTAAAAACGAGCTTTAGATCGCGGTCGATAGGCCCTTGATGTAAAAGATAGAACCGGGTGACGCTCACTTTGGCGATTTACAGCGATGATTTGTTCAACGAACTCGCCTAAGCGCTGTAAATGACTCGGAAGCTTCGCTTTCGGTGACTGTTAAAAACAATAAATTCTGAGGTTTTACGTGCCAGAGACACAATATGATTATGAGGCATGCCGTAGAGGAGGACTACGGAATAATTTTGACCACCTAGGGTTATTTAACATGCACTCAATAAGAATAAAAATTTATTGTTAGAATTTGGGTCAAATTACAAGTATTTAGTATGCAGGAGGGGGTCGCATAGTCAAAGACTGTATCGGGACCTCCCGTACAAGAATAGTTATGATAATTGACATCTCAAAGCAACAGTAGCATATAATAAGGTATTATACAAGCAACAGGAAACATGGTAAGCATGGTACACAGGCGTTTCTTGCATTTCGCCCCCATCAAAATGCGGCCTCCGCGGCGGCAGGGCAGCACAACACCAAGCACGTACGCCGCCACAGCGGGTGTCCGTGATTGTTGCTGCTCATTATTTACACCAGCAGCCCAGTAGAACGTGGTCATCACAACCCTAGTAATGTGCCCTTTTATTTAACTACAGATCCTCGTCTTCATCGTTTCCGTGAGGTGCGTACCATGGGAAAAAAGTAACATACTTGGTGAAACTTTAGACACGAACAGCACGACGGCGACCAGGATGATGAAGATGAAGGTAGTAAAGAGGGCGCACCCGATGTTCACGACCTTCATCCAGCGCTCTTCTTTGCTGTGCCACCAGGGAGAACAGAGAGAGAATGAGGGGTTAAAGAAAGTCGACGTTATGACAACGTTGAAGGACGCACACACGCACACACGCACACACGCACACGCGCACACACGCACACGCGCACACGCGCACACACGCACACGCGCACACGCGCACACGCGCGCACACACACGCGCGCACACACACACGCGCACACACGCACGCACGCACGCGCACGCACGCACGCACGCACGCGCACGCACGCGCACGCACGCACGCGCACGCACGCGCACGCGCGCACGCGCGCCCGCACACGCACACGCGCGCACGCACGCGCGCCCGCACACGCGCACGCGCACGCGCACGCACGCACGCGCACGCACACACACGCACACGCACACACACACACACACACACACGCACACACACACACACACACGCACACACACACACGCACACACACACACGCACGCGCACGCACGCGCGCACACGCGCACACACAGACGCGAATCTTTCACATCCGCGGGGCCAACGCCAGCGACAATAGGCACAAAATGATTGGAAGTAGGCTGTTTCCTCAGTAGACCAATGGCTCCCATGCACTACAGAGCCACTGGGCAGGCACTGAAATAAATGTCTCACAAATTCCGCGCAATGCACCAAAGGCTATGGGGCTGGCGTCAGCCAATCGACGACGTCTACGATGGAAGAGATGTTGAAGAGGGCCAGTCCACTGTGCGCTTCTAATCCTAAGTATGAAATATTTTTTTTTGTTTTGCAATAGAAGTAAGTAAAAATAAAGAGAGAAATAAATGCGCATGCAAAATGTTATTTCCTCATCACGATTTCGGTTTTAGCGACACGAGTACTGGAAAGTGTCGCGGTTTATTTATGCTGAAGAAGTAAATCAATAAAATATTTTGTTGTGAACGCGAAACGCTTACATGGTTCTGAAGAACGAGAAATGTTTCGCGGCTATGTTCACTTCGTGACAAAGTGTTCACTTCGATCGTGTGCCCTCTTGTGAGGGATGCGCGCGCAGCCGTATACTGTTAGCATATGTTTGAATAGCAGCTAAGAACCATCTTGCCTTACTAGGCGTTCTGGTAGCCGAGGCGCTCCTGGCCGTAGAGAATCGTCCCTGCACACGGGAAAACGCAAGTGTCAATTGCATTGCTTTCTTGGAGTGTTCATTGTAACCCGATTTGCACCGATAACGACTCCTTGTGTCTACAACTGTATAAGGGTGTAAGCACTGTTAAGGACCCCTATGTGCGTAAATCGGTTTACAGTGTGACCTAATTGGTGTCCTACTAACGACACATTGGACTGGTAGATCAAGAGGGCTCTGGGTGTGTTACAGAGTATTACAAACTTCGCAGCATGCTTTTACACCTGCATTAGTAGAGCCAGCGCGTACACAATAAACATTTTTGCTCCCTTACGGTGATAATTTGCCCAGTGGTTAGCACCTTTACCTGAAGGGTGTAATTATCTTTCCTGTACATGACAGTGAGCTCAAATTACACCAGTTTTGAGAGAAGCCATAGTTGAAAACTGTGTAATAATACTGATGATCTGGTGGGACACCAAAATATGTGACACAGTAGTTTGAAAATAATAGTTGTGCAAGTTTATTTCATGCAATTTTCCCGCCGTATGTTTACTTTTCCTGCAGTTTACGTGTTGTCGCGTTTACTTGCCACAAAAATTGACAAAAAGAAAGCGTAACTTGACCTCATCAACGACTTGAACTTTGCCTTCAAGGGTGAGGGTGGTGGCCCTGAGACAAACCAGGGGCCGTATATAACGGGGAGCTATTCCATTTTGATTTGATTACAATCTCTTGACGTCAAGTTTACGTAACCGATGCCGCAAGCATCGGGTGGTGATCCGCGGTGATCCTTAAACAGCCCCTTACAGTGCCTTAGTTGTTTAAAGGAGGTCACTTTTGTTTACTATCAAAGTGCTTAGTATTTCCTATTTTGACAGGTGTTTATCTAATTGGCTAACAAGTTGAGAGGAGTACGCAGAAGTAGAGAGGGTTTCGATTGAGCCGAGCTTGGGCAGTGAGAGTAGATAACCGGGTGAGGACGGGGGTGCCTGCTTCTATGATTGTTCGCGCGGTGGCTGGTCGAAAATATCGGAGGCGTGCAAGAGGGAGGTATAAATGCCACTAAAACAGTTTCTCAGCGAAGAAGAGTTGCCAGAGCGATTTCGTATAAGTGCCGAGAGGGCCCTATTGCCTAAAACTCTTTCAGAAGAATGTTTATTATAGGCAACAAAATTAATTCTCGCCGGCAGCTCTGATGAGCAGTGCCAGAGCAAACGGCAGATAGCAATTTTCTACTCCTTTCGGAGCGCGGCAGTCTCCGGCTATTAAAACAAGAATTTCAGTTTTGTTCAAAATATTAATGCATCATCACTGCGTATATCACTTTGACGAAGTCAGTTTTCGCGGTTTCGGGGCATCGCGTGACAGACAGGCGAAGTGGGCGCAGCCCGAAATTATTTTGACCAACAGCGGAATACTAATAGCGAGAAAGACGTAGTCTCGGAAAGAACTTTCTTTTTTTTTGTTGGGCCTAGTCACGCATAATAAGTGTGATAATGACATATCTCACGGGAAGTTTTCGTAGTTTTCGTGACTTCGCGTGATAAACAGGCAAAGTGGGTGCGGCCCGAAATCTTATGAATTAGGGAGGGAAAATAGCAGAAATGGATAGAAACAGGTTGGAATAGCTTTACGTTATTGCGCCCCAGCACCCTTGAAGGTGCAATAATTGTAATGAGTGTGTCAGCGACAATCCGGTTTCAATAACTCTAGCGGAACTTCTACTGCCATATGCGCTTATCCTAGCAATGCAGCTTTGAAATTACTGACATCCAACTGCAAACTACATCATCACCACTGGAGCTGGCTCTATTATGCTCGCACCAATGTTTAGGTGGCGTCTTAAATGAACTTTTTAGCACTGCAGGAACACTCTTAAATAACCAGAAGAAAGTTCTCAGGCGGGAACAGCGCGACGTACAAAAAAAAAAAAAGAAGGTGAGGGTACTGAGAAAAGGAGAGAAACGTGTCTTTTTCATTGCCACTTCAACTTTGTCCGCACCTTCAGCGCTGTTCCCACCGGAGTATGAACAACTAGCTAGCCGACCACGCTAATCAGAAAAATGTAGCATAAGTGTGAAATAGTAAGACCCCTATGTTTGGTTGACGTTATGTTGTGTTTATTGGAACAATCAATTTGGAAAAGACAATATCCCTTCTGCACGCTGTTATAGACGCTTATTTAAATGGTAATTATGAACGAATACTCACGCCAGGAAGGCATTGTTGTGCGAATTGAGACGTTGCGTCCTTGACTGGTTTCGACGGATCCAAGCAAGTTCTTCTTCCTCTTCTTTTGCACCGATCTCGCATTTTTTTCCCCGCCGTTCCCTTTGCAATTGTGGCACGTAGCATAAGCGAAAGAATTGTCAAGATTTTTAATTATATAGTAAGGAAAAAGAAAACAAAGCTAATGCCTTATGCCTTCAGAATTCATATTTCTACCAACGTCTGCATTCGTAATCACTGAGTGATTGAGAAATATTCACTAGTGCCATAAATAGGATATGATGATGATGATGATGATGATGATGATGATGATGATGATGATGATGATGATGATGATGATGATCTTGACGAGTGTGGCGCGCACCCACTCACGAGGATTGGCCAACCTTCTTCGATATTGCCAAATCTTCGTTGTACTCCTCCGATGTCTCGCATCTATATTCTTCTTGGAATGGTGCGCTACTGGAAGATTTGAAGTGCTGCTTACGAGTCTACATTAAATAAATTAATGAGTTATGCCTGTGACCTGTGGGGGATCTGATGTCAAGGAAAGGGGAAAAAATAGGGCAGACGATTTCAGTATGTTCAACAAGTTTGGTTCACTCTAAGCATAAAATCTTTGTGTTAGTTATGGACTTAAATTCGTACCCGTCATTACAGTTTAGGGGTTATAGTAAGTGTTGCTGACCATTAAGTCGACAGATAGTATCACGGCCGTGGCAGCTCTGTTCTAATGGGAAGCATGCTGTTTGTGCTGCTAAGCACGAGGTTGCGAGATCCAATCGTGCCCGCCGCGTTCCAATGGGGGCGAAATACAAGAACGCCCGTGTCCCGTGCATTTGGCACCCGTTAAAAATTCCCTGGTGGTAAAAAAATGAATCCGGAGTCCCTTCCCACTACGGCGCGCCTCATAATCAAATCGTAGTTTTGGCACGTAAAACCCCAGAATCAATCAAAAACTCGAGTGGTCGCAATTATGGCCGCCGCTACGACGTGCCACATTGTCTACAGTAGAGGTTTCGGGCGTAACACTTTAATTATTACTGATCAGCAACGTCATCAGAGTCGATTAGACAGTTTTGCGTTGTCGCAGGTAAAATTTGAAATTCACTTGTACGGTCATTGGGGCGCCATATTTGATATGGTTTTGTTAATAAAGTGGTAATTAGAACATGGTCACGCAGTCCTTGGTCGTGTAATGCGACAAAATGTTTTTATGAAGTTAACCACTCGAGTCTTTGAACTCTCAATGGAAGTGATAATATTAGTGACCTAAAACTCATTGTTCCTATTAGTTAGCGAGTGCTAGCGTTGTAATCGATGTTGGTGCCTAATTACAACACGGACAGCTTTACTGGCGATGAGGCGATGAGGTTTGCATACTTTTTCTACGCTGGTTCATGACGCCCCTTGTCTTAATTCTTACGAGTATCATAAGTGGTCTTGAGATGTCGACTCGTGATTTCTAGATTTCCAGTCCTTCGTGTAATCTTGTCTGAAATCAGTTGTGTCGTATGTATAAATATCTAAAAGAAATAGACTGGAGAAAACGCAAATGTGTACGCCGGTATCTCGGAGGCAACAGCTGTCATTGGCCGGGTCCAGTCTATAGATGGTGGCAAAGTACAGCGCCACGGCATTATTTCGCTGCCAGTAGAGGGGATGCTTCAGATATAGGATAATGCGGAACAGAAGAAAAAAGATGAAGCTAGAAAAAAGGAAAATCAGAAAGGGAATGCCGTATAATATAATTCAAAGGAGAAAGGGCGTCGAAAACGCCCTTCCGAAAGGGAAAGGGCGTCTAAAAACGCCTAGTTATGCGAGAAATTTTTGAGGTGGAGTAGGTTCATGAGTAGTGTGTGGAATCCCTTGCTCTTTACTTAAACATGCGCACTGTTGACCACCGGGATATCTCTTTCAATAGAATGTCAACGACAGCAGGGCACTCAAGGCATCCTGAGCCGGACTGGGACACAGAATATGATTTTAATATCAGCTGTTTGTTTTTTCTTGAACACTCATACCGCCCGAATCATGACCAATCATGACCAATCCAAAGTGGTTTTCGCCATTTCACTGAGGAACAACGGACGAACCAACCAACTAACCTTTCAACGTGTTAATTTAGAATGTAATAGTATGCATGCAGTGGTAAATGTTAATGCAGCACGCTTGGTCGAGGTGTTGGCTTTCAAGAACAGTAGGGGAAGCAAATATAACTGCTGTAGAGACTAGTAAATGTCTGCTGGAACATGGAGAGTGCAACGACTGAACATGCATTGAAGTGAACTCTTTGCAGTGAAAAAGGCAGCTAAATGTTTAAAGGTACTCAATGATTTAAATGCACCCATCAGCTTTAGAGAACGGGCTTGGTGGCATGTTGCACCGTCCAAAGTTCGGCTAAAGCTCGTCAGGCGACAGTGCCACCATTCCGTTTCAAACGGGATGTTCATATTGTCAGGGAGCAGCAATGATGATGATCATCATCATATGTTTCTTGCTAACACAAGCTTTAACGCGAAGCATTCTTGTCGAATGTAAACCGACTTTTCCTGTCAGATATTTGACCGTTTTGTGGGCCGATCCCGAAAGCTGCGCAGTCTAACGTAGCGTCTCAAATTGATCTAGGAGTGCATTTGGAGCGCACAACTCCCATGAAACAATGTGCAAACACTTATCGCTTCACGCATACGCTCTCGGATAGTGCACTTTGGGTTCTTCCACAAGGCTGCATTTACGTCATCAATGACGCACACGGGGCTTGGTCCGCGCTCACCGGTGAATCCACCAGTGACGTAACCGCTTAAGACATGGTTAAAACCATATTCAAAGAACTGATGGACAGTGAGTAATTATGCAATTCTATTTCACCTCCTTATCGGGTAGGATATATAAACTAAACAGGCGCACATTTCTATTTTTCTCTCAACGGCGAAACACTAAACTAAACATCGTAAACATTTAATTGAATATAGGTTTCACACGGATACGTTGGGGTACTCATTCTTTCTACAGATAATCAGATTGAAATTCATTTCCCAAGGACATTGTAATTTGCTCACGTGACAACTTACCTCCTACACTTGAAAAATATGTCTGTCAGTATGTATCGTGATCTTAAATATCGCCTACAGACAGCGCATTTTGTTTTGAATTGGTTTCGATGTATTTTTTATAGTTCATCTGCTGTTTCTGTATTGTTCTTTATTCCTCCTTAACGGCTCTCTCAGGAATGTCACACTATCCCACTGTACAGCTCAACTACGTATTCATGTTAGCTGCAGTATTAAAAAATGTATAACAGTTTATATTTCAGATTTTGATGCCATCTATTTTTCCATGTCCTGGAACAGCCTCCATAAGGATGCTAGGACTAGGTGTGAAATAAGTTAAGATATTGCCAAATGATGTACATATGTAAAAGTAAACTATAGTAATGCAGAATTCTAAAATTGTACATAACCATCATCTTTCACATGGCAGTGTAATATAATCATTTCGTCTTCGCAACCGGTGGTGTACGTTTCACTTCTGAGAATTGCCCCTGTTTATTAGGGCCCCTCCACTACTAAACAGTACTACGCCTTACGTAGCTGGAGTTGTGGTAGCCAATATTTTCTTTAATGTGCCTCACTTCAGTGGTGCCGTGTGCAAGAGAGGCCAATAGCGAGTCCTTTAACGCTTTTATGAATTTCGTCTGTTTTACAAAAAAATGTGTGAAACATTCTTTAGCCAAATGATACAAATAAATGCGTTTTTTTGTGAGAAGTATTCGGCTTCTTTCGAGACCACAATTGTCGGCCTTTCGCATGCTCCAAACGGGGTCGTTCCCTTCCAGGGGCCGATTCGGTCACTTCGCGCTTAATGTAGAACCTTACTGTCCAGACTGTGGGGAGGCGTACTGCTCTTATATCTCATATGCTCTGGCAATTCCCTGCGTTACGCAGCTCATCGCTTACCACTCTAACGGACTGGGAGGTGGCTCTTAAGAGCGGCGACCTCTCAGAGCAACTACGGGCTGTCCAGAGGGCTTGCTACAGGGCGGAGGACCATGATTTTCCGACCCCGACGTGGGTGCGGCCTGCGACGGCTACGGGGAATCCCTGAAAAGGGAGGTACCCTAACGCGGTTCCTCAGGGCCATCAATAAAGTTTTTTGTCTGTTTGTCTGTTCGAGCTATGCTGCAGCCGGCCGCTCCCCTTATTATTGTGAAGCAATACTACTTTAGGTCGCACTTCAGCCCGTTCCGTGGCGAGGTGGTGGTAGGCACCATTGACCTTTAGCGTGACCTCGTTGCGTGACGTCACATCACGTGACCTAGAGTGACGTCACACCAGCTGTGTAAAAACTGGGTCCCATCTCACGCCGTCGCGAGGCGAGGCGGTAGCCACCAACGGCGGCCTAACTCCCGCTCCTCTCACCAGGGGCGCTACGGTCAGAGTGGGCATATCTTACGACGCGGAGAAAATGGAGTGTTACCGCACCGTCGGCCAATCGATACTGGAAGATTTTGTAATGGGCACGCTGGTGAGGGAAATGTTTGTCGGCATACACGGATTCGACGGATGACTTCCTCTTAGATGATTCACTGTAAGCCGTAACACTAGCATTACCCAAGACTACAACCAGCCATACTACCACCTGATCCGAGAATAACACACTATTGCTTCGCAATCACCAGGCTTAACCAAGCTAAGCCACGGCCGTTTTTTTGCTTGCTTTCAGAAAGGAATCCTCCTCGTTTTTACGCGTACACACACTGGACGAAATCGGCGCAATTTATTTCATTCGTAAAGCACAGACAAAGACGAGAAACGTAACGTCCGGTACACGTTAAGTCGGCGCATAGCGTTTACGTAAGCGCACAATAATATTTTTTGCCGCAGCGTTCGCCTCGCGCACGGGTGGTCCGTCAGGAGTGCGGCGGTTAGGTCAAGCAGTCCTGCACGCAGTCGGCCATGGTGGCGTACGACTTGTAGACGCACACGTCCTTCCATTCTCGGCACGCGTGGCTGACGGGATCGTAGAACCACCAGTGCTGCGGGCTCTGGTTCCCAGGGTGCGTGCAGTTGTAGATGGCCGAGAGGGGAAGCGGTTGCGTGCAGTCCTTCCGAGGCATCCCTGCATACGTACACGTCAGCGATGACATCTTTTCGTCGGGTCTCCGGGACGCGTGCTCTCCAAAAAAAAAAAAAAAATTGGGCGAGGGGGCGAAAATACTTATTGCTGCCGCCCCTATAATCATTCGTAGTTTTGGTGACGTGGGCTCATAACAATCTAGAGGGCGTCGGAATAATAGGGTACACTTTACCAACGAGAAGTCTTAGAGCTCGCCATCCTTACCTCTGACTTCTTGCAGACGTCTACAAAAACAGGTCTGTGGGGGGTTGCGAAAGTGCACTGTGACTTGAGTTACAGACCTTTGGAACGAGAGATCTGTGGGCCCCGCAATTATGTCATCTGTATTCTCGCGAGAGCGCGTGAGCGTCTGCTTACGCGTACAACAGCCCGGAGATGACAGTTTCTAATGATGATTTGTAATTTTCATTCCTCTGAGTCTCCCTTTCAGTCCCAATCTGTATAACGATGTAATTTGTGATGTACCCACTGACTCAGAAGAAGCTTTGGTAATAATAGAATTGCTTGTTTAAGGGTGACGAGGAAGCGGATATATCTATACCAGTGAATACGTGTACTTCTTTTGCTCAATGCGGACAGGTGAACTTTTCCGAGACAGACGGGAAACAATCATCAACCATCGTTCCCAGACGTGCTCCTTTCTGGAGACTGACTGAAAATGTTACTCAGCTGCGGTGGTCACCCAAGAACCGGCGGCTGCATACGCAGCACGACTTGCCGTCATACCACGAGGGCGCGCGTCACGCAAAAGCATTGACACAGCGTGACATGACACCGAGGAAATGCCCGATTGAGGTTTCACCTCGTTCGCAGAGCGAGCTGCACTCCTCGGTGGTGTTGTACCGGTATCCTCCACCCGAGGAGAAGCCATCGCGAGCGGCACAGAAGTGAGCGGGCAGCCACTCGATGCATCCTCCGGGGTGACCGGCTCCAGGCATGTAGAACCAGCCGTGGTCTTTCACCAGGGCGGTCAGGTTGCTGGAGCAGTGCACCAGGCGCGGTGCGCCGCACCGGCTGTCGCGGATCGGGCCCTCGGGCGCTTCCGCCTCGAACATAGCCCCTGCAGTGCAAAGAAGAGAAGCACGCATGAATCTTATTTGATATTCGCAGTGCTTTGAGAAAAAAAAAAGGATGTATGGAATGGGGCAGGTTCGTCCTGCGCTCATGGTGATGACGTTAATAGTCTAGACAAAAGGCGCGAGCCTAGTGGGGTGAATAAGCCGTCGCGTTGTACTTGTACAAAAAGCGGAAACGAGAGGAGAACATACAAGGGGATCGGGTCGTAAGTGGAGAGAACTAATCTGGTAAGTCAATGGTAAGTCAAGAACAGTGGCCAAAATAAAAAGAAAAGAAGAAAATGAAGGGAAAGAACAATGCTCAGGCGAATTTAAAGAAGCACGTGTGAGACCATCTTGTTGCTGTTATCGTGTTGCCCTCTTTACCGAGAACGTTGGAAATACCTCATGATGTAGCAACAGGAGAATTGGCCTCAAGCTAGCCAAAATAGCAAGTTTCCAACTAGTCTATGCCAGTGTCCGCAAGTTTCTGCAATAGCACGCGTTGTCGCTCGCGGTCCACTACCAGCGAGGTCCACTACCAGCACGATCAACTTCACGTGCGGCACCTTAGGAAGAAGGAGAGAATGAATCGCGGAAACTCGTCTTTTTACGTGAAGTCTGTACGGTGGAGTTGTTCAACACAGCGCCAGTGGTGGTATAAAGTTGTAGCTAACACCTCCACTTTGCTTTGCGCGTGCTAACCGCTCAATTCGCGTGCCAGTGCCGCTTATCTATAGCGAGCAGGAATCCCTATAGCGTTAGGGTCGTTACGGAGTGAGCTCTCTATAATATATGAATGGACGCTCACCTAATTGACCTACGCATGCAGAGTATGAATCTTATAGGCATGTGCACCTGCAATTTTGGGTACAGGAGTGGAGGGAGACGAAAATAGCCGTAAGGATGCTAAAACAGTCAGTTGTAGACCCGAGGAGGCGTCGTCAGAATTTGTGGTGTCAGGGCTAGCGAGGGCGGCAACTTCGGGGGGGCGTCACCACCCGTCTCGTTATTGTGGATCGGCTCATTTTTGTGTGTTCGGACCGTTTTTCAACATTCGAAACCAAATTCGCGTGGCCCCAATACCCTGGAATAGGCACCCTGTCCGTCAAAAGGCCAAAGACAGGCAAGAGCAGAAGCCCTGGCTCGACTCTTTGGCGACGACACATCGGACGCACTGGTCCTACACAACGACGCGGCCTGGTACCCACAGAGGCGTACCATGTATCTAGTCGTAGAACGCACACTCCGGGGCCCTCGGCACCCCGCTCAACACTGTGCACAGTAGCACGGCGGAAAAGGCTGCTATCGCCCTAGCCTTCGTACACCCTTCAACCTTACCGGCAGCGGATGGAGCCATCACAATGGTCACCGATTAACAGACCGTCTGGAGGACTTTGGCACTAGGAATGGTGACACCTTACGCACACGGCATCCTTGCACCATTACACCCCGCTGCGTTACACGAGGTGCGTATCGCCCGAGAGCTCGCTATAACCGGGCGCCATCGAAAAAGCTGCCCAATCCAGACGACGCATGGACGTAACCATTGAACTTCACTGAAACTCTACAGCATTACAGAGATAGCAGGGGACATTTCACCTCAACACATCATTCCCTTAGCCGAGAAGATGCTGTCGCGTGGCGAAAGCTACAAATTCAATCCCCTGTCTCTTTTATCTTCACCTCTTGCACCCCACACAATATCCCTGAAACTGCCTCTACTTTGGAGCAAAGCCCATGGTATATCACTGCCCCTCCGAATAACCACACACTCCGGGTTACTCCCCTATTTCTTTATCTGCCTCCTGGGTGCCTGCGTTGACCAGTTTAGACCCGCAAGAGCAGCGACGGCTGATCCAGCGGGCACGCGGAGTGGCACGACCCAATGGCGCCCCAGGTAAGGAATACACCCTACGGGGATGTCACCCCACCTCATTAGGAATAAATGTTCTCTCTCTCTCTCTCTCTCTCTCTCTCTCTCTCTCTCTCACGACGTACAGGCGAGGAAATGCTTTTCCTTGGCGCAAACATGTGCCGTGACGGCCACGCGTGACGGGGCGGGATGATGACTGCGTGAATCGTGCCTTAGAGCGTCAGTGGCCTTCTTGCTATTTCAGAAGCACTGTTCACATGTTGAGCTTAATTGCCTTGATATTCCCACTTAGTGTGCCCTTAAGACTGCAATAAATTATCGAGCATCGCAAAATGACGAGCTTACTCGGCTGTAATGTCCTCCTGGACTTGTTCCTGCGCAGCGGCGGCGTCGAGTCGACGACTTCCGTCGTGGTCTCCGTCGTGGTCGTCGTCGTGGAGCGTTGGTGGTGTCGCGCTGCGCAGTAGAGCTCAATTGTCTTTTACGGCGATCGTGAATTGTTACGGATTTTAATGAAAACGGCCGGCACCAATGCGGTTACCAGTGATTAGGCACGCGCACCTTCTAGTTATCGGGTACGCTCGCTAGGTAAACTCACGTGTTTGCAAGGCAGCGATGAAGAATGCCGCGGAGACCAGAAACAAGGCGATCATCACGAGGACGATTACGATGCAGAGCACGGCGGTCACCCTGTTCTTCTGCTCGCGAACCCTGCGACGAACCCATGTAATAGGTATGCTGTGAACAGGGTGACTTCGCGTGCTTATTACTTTTTTTGCGCCCCCGAACGACGTTTACACGCCCCAAATATTGCTAATATGAGGCTTCGCCTGATGTCATGTCATGCAATGTTAGATCTAACCTAATCTTACCTCAGTCGCAGTAAAGTTTGTGAGGGTCAACAAAAGTCAGTGGGGCTGAGCGCCACAGAGCCACCTAGGCAATGTCGCTATTCCTGGTGGGGGCATAGCGGTGTAACCGAACGGTCTATTCGTAGAGTTCCAGCTTTTCCGTAAGCGTATTAGCGTTTATTTATTTATTTATTTATTTATTTAGAAATACTGTCAACCCTCAGTTGAGGGTCATAACAGGGAGGGATGTTACATATACGTTCGTACAAGACAGCCAGATACAAAAGAAATATGCACATGCACTACAGTGTCCTACGGATACAATACAAGATACGATATACAGACTATAAGACATGTATTCAAATGTTCAACCAGCTGCCGCACGCACACAAACAGAAAAAAAGGAAAAAGAGAAAAAAGGAAAGAAAAACACTTTACCACATAGATATTGTACAGTTTTAGTAAAGAACCTTGATTGCATTTGTAAACAATGCAGTATCAGAACTGCGAACAATTTCTGCAGGCAGCTTGTTCCACAGCTCTATTGACTCTGGGAAGAACGAACAACGAAAGGCATTGGTTCGGGACAAGTACGGTTGAATAGCTTCACTATGATTTAAGCGGGAGCTCAGTCTGCCTGGAGGTTTTAAATACAAATCTTTATTAATTTTTAGTTCGCCGTGAATTATTTGAAATAACGTTTTTACTCTCTGCTTCTTGCACCTATCTTCCAATAATTCAAGACCGCAAGACTTTAACATCGCCGCAACTGAGTCTGTCCTTCTATATTATCGAACAATCGGATTGCGGATTATCGCGTTACCGGTCAAACGTATACGGCACGAATAAAGCTGGTAGCGACACAGGGGGTATTCTGTAAGAGTCCTCCTAGTGGACTTACCATTTCAACCGCCGCTGATTGGCTGGGGCCGCTCGCCTCCTCCTCGCTCGCACAGCTCCATCCAGTCAGCGCATCAGCAGCAGCCGAAATGGACAGTCCACTAGGGGGGCTCTTGCGGAATACCCCTCCAATGGTGACTCAGAGTTTATAACCATAGAGAACACAATACTAATATTGCAGTGACTCGCCATATTCTGCCCGACTGTTTCTGCAAAGCGTCTGTATAGCGGCGCGATTGCGTGCGAGCCTTTAATGAGTTTCCTTCGACGCGCGACGCAAGAAATGATTTTTCAGACATCTTTTAGCTGGACGCACTGGTCACAACACGTCGCTATCAGCTCTGCTACCGGCGTTGACGGCTCCGGTAAATCCGCAGCTTGTAAGCGATAACAAGTTCACGGAGAAGCTAGGGCTTGTTAATCTTATAATTTCCGCCTAGGTAAGGCAATGCAGCCTTTACAATCGTTCTTTACGAGAATACACGAGCACGAAGTTACGAGAGGCTCACAACATGGTCTGGTGTCCCAGGCGTTCCGGGCCGTAAAATATTGAATCTGCAAAAAAAAAAAAGAGAAAAAAAAAGAATATAGTTAGCACCTCGCGTAAGTATCTTTTCATTTCTTGCTGGAGAGCTGCATGATATTTTAGTACTCCGCCTGGCTGCGATATTTGAAAGCTACCTGATTGAGTCACCGTCTGTGATCCGGACTGGCTGACCGAACGATATCCCCAGTGGACTTTTTTCTTCTTTTAATCTTTCCCTCTCTTTTCACTCTCCTCAGTGTAGGGTAGCTAACCGGGCTCAGTCCTAGTTAACCTTCCTGTCTTTCATTTATCATTTGCTGTCTCTCCCTCCCTCCCTCTCTCTCTCTCTCTCTCTCTCGTACTCCATCCGTGGTTATTTTTATGAGTGCCTGCAAGAAATTAGCTTGAGTGGAAGCCATGTTTTGGTTTGATACACACAAGCCCAGCTGCAGAGCTCACGATGCGTTGTGCTGTAGATTGACGCTGTACAATATGTTAAGCCTTTCTTCTACTCCCTCTGGCACTTGCAGAACAAGCCTTCTTGAATATTAATAGTTGGTGTAATTTGCGTTAAAATGGCAAAAAGCAAGCATCCCATCCTTTGAATTTTTGGAACTCCTTTATTCTTTTTTCTCACGTTCAACTTGTACTGCGGTTACTTCAACCTGCTCGTTCTGTTCAAATGTAATGCTGGATCGTTGAATACGTATTGCGAAGGAATATACTCACTCCACGAGGGCATGTCGAAGGGTCGCAAATACAGCGAGCCGTCGCTTTTCTTGAAAACAACGCACCCTTCTCGGCGTTGAACACGCTCGTAGCACTGAGGCGTCAGGCGAGACCAAAGCGTGCAACCTCTTCTTTTTCTTCTTATTCGCCTTGTTGTAGATGTAGATCTAGATCCTTCATATATAGTGTCAGGCACCCACTCTAGGGGATTGGCCAAGGATCGGGTAGGTCAAAGTTAAATACAATATAGGAGGCCAAGATTTTATAACGGGTAAGTTAGAATAAGTTAGAATCGAAAGCCTGCATGATTTCGTGAAAATGGAAATTCTACCGTGAAACTAAAACAACTCAAATTCAATTTGGTGGGAGAAAGGGAAGCTTAAGGTTTTCTAGAACTGGAAAAACTGAAGTCATCTTTACCCGATTACGTTGTCGAATACCAAAATTAAACTTCTATCGTCACAGGGCTGGTCTGGTGCCCTCCCCTCTGTGCCCAGTCTGTGGAGAAGATGAAATAATAGATCATTTTTTCATATTCTGCCGCCGTTTTACTTCTTTAAGAAAAAATATTCTAGAATCAAGATTTACACAGCTTGGTTTAAGCTTTTCAATTATAAATATCCTTTCCCTAGGAGCCTCCTCTCTTGGAAAGTGCCACAGGGATATTTGCTCAATCGTGGAGGAATTTATTATTGCGACAAAGAGATTGTCTTGAATTCTTAAACATTTTATTTTTGTTCATTTCCTCCAGTTAGCTTTACCAATTTTAGTATTTCATAAAGATTGCTTAATTTCATCCACATCTCGGCCAATCCCCCACAGTGGGTGTGCGCCATCGCATAAGGAATACCATACCATACCATCTATAACTGGTACAGCGCAACATACAAAGGAAGAAACAAGCCGAGACATATGTTGCGCTGTACCAGTTCTAGAATGCAATACCAACTGGCCCAATCCTCAACCCTAGTGAACTTAATGTTTTGTTGTCAGAGTTTAAATCTTGCTGTCGCTTCTTACAAGCACAGATCTAGCGTTTCGCTTCTCTTCAAGGTCTCGTTGACCCCAATGAATGTGACATAACATTATAGCGAGGGAAAACGCCGCTCCCATGAAACCGCAATTGCAGCCGTACGTAACATGAAAATGAATGTTTTGGGGTTGCTGAACGAACCCAAAGCACGAAATGTCTTGCCGGGGAGATAAAATGCGAACACGGAATGGTGCGGAAACCTAAGGCGTTGTCAGCGAGCGTGGAAGCTGCTCACGTGAAAATTTGTCCAGTTCATTGTCACCGAATTACCAGCGCCCTCAGTAAGAGCGCTCTTAATGTTGTGTGCCAGCAAGCCGTGGGGGAGGATGGGTCACAGGTGTAGGCAGTCTCCTGGAGGTTCGGAGGGACACAGACGTAGCCATATGTAACAGAGTGCCCGCCTGTGCGACGTCAGCATGCCTTTGTGTGGCCATCTAAACATTATGCAGGTCACACTGCTTTTTCGGATCAAAACTGGTTCGGCATACACGGCAGCTCGTGGCCATTTAGCACTGGGAACACGTATTCCCCGCTCTGTAGAGACTGTGCAGAGATGGGCGACGCGGAGCACTTCATGTGTTCTTGCCAGTGTTACACTGCGAAGCAAAACATTCTCCTGGACGCCATGAAAAGAAATGGTTAACCACACAATTGCGCGCAATGTCTGATGTTTTCAGAAGGTCACCAGATCATCCGAAGAGGGGTAGTATTCCTTCTTCACTGCGTTTCTTAGGGACAGTGGACTTTCAGACGTGTGGTGACAAACTGTATACCCAGAAATAGGCACTGGAGGCGGACAAAAATCCAGCCTTTTCTGCCAGGTTAAGACGGCCTGCACCACCACCACCACCACCACACCACCCTGTATATGCAAGCCTCTTCTATTACGTCTCGGACGAGTGTCTACTGATGAAGACTGCATGATGAATGAGTGATGTATTCTCAAAATGATTGCTTGCGAATGTGCCCTTCGGGCACCCGTGTGACTCGGTGGTTGTTTTTGATGTTGCCTTTGACATACGACACGTACCCAAAATTGCCGCGTGACTTGCCTCTCGAGGCACTTTGCTTGTATTCGCGGGCTTCTTTCACGCTCGGAAAAACTTTTATGCAGCACGTATTAAAGAACAGAAAGCTGTGTCGGGAGTTTATGTAGCTCTACAATTTTCTTTTACACTTTCGATCTAATTATAATATTTGAGAAGTTGGTTAAATAATTAGACTAATTATGCAATTAGGTAGAATGAAAAAAAATATCTGAGCATCTCCAAGCGACGGCAAAGAACATTACCTTGGTTCTGTCCAGCTATGGGGCGTTCGCATATTTTTAAACTCTGGCTAAAGTTAGCTGGGCCACCTTGTACGTGGAAGATCACGGCGACGGCAGAAATTCGCTTCGACTGTCCATATTATTGGTATTGCGACAAAATGTATCTATCCTGTCAGCACCCCTGTAGCAATGATGTAATCGTGCACAAATTGATGATAGTATGCCATGAGGCGGCGTCCTTCGTCTCCTCGGTCATCATGATGAAAACCTGTGAACGAAATTGACCGGCTCTTGTCCTGTCCTCTGGTGCAAGGAGACATGAACATGCGGAGACTTGGCATTGTCGTGATCAAGCCCGCCGTGGTCGTTCAATGGCCATGGAGTTCTGCTGGTGTCGTCGAGGTTAAAGGTTCGATCACCCATGTTAAAGGTGGCCAAATTAACGAACAGCAATTCACTACGACCTGTACCACAGCCGTGTTCGGTAGGTTAACTTCAGTCAGTAACCGTCGTGAAGACACCACGCTCCGGACGAGTCGAGATAAATGTTAGAAACTCGCGCAAGCGTAGCGTCGATTTGTGGCTTAATCTTGTGTGGAACGCTGTTTCCTTCATAATTTTGTCGGTGCACCAGCGATCTCATTCGTTTGCCCGTTTTGAATGCGGGAATCTGGTGTGCACGTTTCAGCCGATCGTTAGTTAGCTGGCCAATGAGCGAGCTTCGGGATCAGGTTGCCTGATCTTGCATTTTGGAAGAAAGATGTAGGGTTGTTGCCTCTGAACGGGCATAAAATAGAGCAGCGTATACCGCCACGCAACGCTCTCTGCCTCCTGACCTGTGGCGTCATTGCGAGCGGTCTCCTTACCTGTTTTTACCTGTGAATATTTTTTTAGAGATGGAAACATGGGAAGATAGACTGCGTTAGAGCTGGCTATCCCGAAACCCCAAATTTGTTGCTAAAACAACAATGAAACAATGAAAGTAAAGAAATAAAAGAACACGCAAAAGACCCTGAACACAAGAACTTCAAAAAAAGAAAGAAAAGCTTCTATGGCCACAAGCCCCGAAAGCACAGTCCAATATTTATAGGACGTTGCAGTAAAATAGCTCGCATAAGGCTCTCCATATACATCCCAGGTGTGTTTTTTTCTGCACCAAATTTGAAAAAAAAATTGCCTGTGGCACAGATTACAATTCTCCACCATGCGTTAAATTACTCGATTAAGTTACGGGATTTTACGTGCCAAAACCACTTTCTGATTATGAGGCACGCCGTAGTGGAGGACTCCGGATCATGATCACCTGGGGTTCTTTAACGTGTACCCAAATCTAAATTCACGGGTGTTTTCGCCTCCATCGACATGCCGCCGCCGTGGCCGGGATTCGATCCCGCGACCTCGTGCTCAGCAGCCCAACAACATAGCCGCTGAGCAACCACGGCGGGTAAATTACTCGATGAAGCGGCCATTACTTGTACTAGGAATGAAAATGCGTAATTTAGTAAATAACACAATTACACTGCTTAACATTTTAGTTAGTGAATTTACGGCAAATGTTTCAATTTCCGAATTGCAGCCGGTGAGCTCGCAAGGAGTATGCACTTGGAACGAATTCTCGGGAGTACGTGAGTTTCGAGATATTAATTTTCATACTGGGCGACGAAACCCATTTGCGTTCCAGTTTCTTTTATGGTTTTGTGCTTAAAACAGCGTTTTCTTAAAAACGATAAGCGGAACAACAATATATCTTTTTTTCCTCAAGTTTCACGGTTCGTATCTCGAAGCCGGTGACATCCTCAGAATTCGTTCCGAGTCAACATGCCTTGCAAAACCACTAGCCACATTTAGTACATTGACATGCGTGCCGTAAAGTAATTAATAAATAGATAGATTAAATATGTTATTTCAACTAGCCATATTGATTTTTCGCAGAAGTAATGGACGCCTCATCGAGTAATTTAACTGAAGGGTTACAGTTGTGTAAAGGCGAGCACAGCGCCGACTATAGAAGGAACACCTGGAAGAAATTCGTAAAGAACTGCCGCGGTTATTGAAGTAATGTTTAGAAGCTGTATAGACAAAAAAAATTAATCATGGCTAATAACAGCTCCCTGAAAACGAAGACGGAGGCGAATCACAAAATAATTAAGAAAACAACAACAAAAATGATGACGATGATGACGCAAATTACAAGCACTTGTGTAATGTTGCTGGCTGATTACACTGCAATATTCCTTAGTGAATTTCTCGCAATTATTCTGGCCATCAGAAAATTGGGTCCACGGACGTCTAAAGTAACGGTTGTTAGAGATGCGCTTTCGGTCTGTACACATTTAACTTCTAATAATCGGTCCCACTCGAGTATATTTTCGACTCTTGTCCAAGGCAATTTGTCTGAAGTCCGCTTTGTCTGGGCCCCCGGATACAGCGAAATGTGTTTAAATGAATCAGCTGACTCTCTCGCATCGTCATCACTAAACGGTCTGGTCCTAAATGTTGTTCCAGATTTCTATTTTAAAACAGGAGCTAGATTTACACGCCTTTTATTGCCACATTGTAATTACCCACCCATACTTTCCGCAAATGATTTTCGACATCTGAAATTTCGGTGGGGCGCGAGCAAATGCCTTTCACGCCAGTGCGAAGTGACGTTATCAAGCTTCCGCTGTAGAGTTCCCCGCCTATGTTCTCACCTTCATAGATCTGGTTTATCCATTACTAACCTCTGCTCTTTCTGTAATGAACCAGAAACAATTGACCATTTCTTTCTTTGTTGCCGCCACGTCTTCTCCATCCGCAGAATAGTCCTCATATTTCCAACTAGTAAACTTGGTTTAACACTTACAACAGCAAACTTTTGGGGCCTGTCAATTAGGCACAAGCCATGGTTCGAAGATTACTGCTCTGCAGAAATTCATTGAAACATCCGGAAGGTTACGCTGCTAGGGTACCGGCCGTGGGATATCTTATTTTTTTTTTTAGTTTTTCAGTTTATTTTTTGTTGTAAATTCATGTACAGGTCCTCTCAAACTCTGTTATCTGTTAGTTGCCAAATGCTTTGTTCTGAATATTCGCCTTTACCACTTTTTGTATCTTTTCTGTCCATCCAGTGTGGCGCATCGCACCCGTGGGTACCAAGCCATGTTTTGAGGCAACAACAAGAACCACCACCACCACCTAGGCTTTTCTTTCTTGAATTCGTACTTTATCTTACACTTTATTTAAATGAACATTAAAAAAAATTTTTTTTTGAGAACGGTGTTACATGGTTGTTGCTGAAGCTTTGATATTTATAGAATTTATTTACACAGCACAAAAGAAAACGTACAATTGTCAAGGATGTCGAGGAAAAGGCAACGAAATGTCCGACATGCGTGATGAAACTAGTTTGCTCATACAACTTGAACTTTATTTGCTATCGTTCCAAGATTGGGGGGTTCGTAGATGATGAAAGCGAATGAGCAATCAGGTGAACTTTGCGTGCCTCGATGCTCGTGATATGCGAAAGGCTCACAGTGGGGAAAACGAGGAGGCTCACGAGCTTTTTTTTCTTATTCACTTTCTACCGCACAAGTGGTACAAGACTGCTGTAAGAAGCAAACAAACCAAGCAAGCTCCGAACTGAACGATATACATCGGGTGAGTTCATACTGTGTTAATATATCCAATTAGGTTTACTGGAGCCCGCTTCCCCTGAAGCTAACGAGAACAGTCCTAGGCGAGGAAATATTTTAAAAGTACACCGCTGTCCTCCGATCCACTGGTATGGTTCCGAATCGATTCGGTACAAAGGCGACTTGAGGTGATAGGCAACAAAGTCGAGCCGAGTCGAGTCCCGGCTGGTCGCCGCAGATCCGCGTCGTCGTTGCGGAGTCAGCGCCGCCTGAGGCAAGCGGCAGCGCAAGCCCGCAGGCTGGCGTAGGTGTTCGCCAGGCACACCTGTCCCCACTGGCGACACGTCCTGTCCTGGCTGTCGTAGTACCACCACTGCTTCTTGCGCCCGTGCTGGTACTCCTCGTTGGTGCAGTGCAGCATGCCGGTGTCCACGGGCTGCGTGCAGCGAGCGCTGGGCGTGTCTGCGTTCCGGAGCGCGCGAGGAACCAATTTTACCGACTTCGTATTTCATAACTGCGGTCGACTTCGTAAAGACGAAGGTCCTTGCCAATAAACAGTAAGCATAAGCATCCTCTTATTAAGGTCCGCTACTTGACGAAATGTGCGAGCCTTGGACAGTCACCGCCATATTTAGGACCGCCCAAAAGGACGAAGCCCGCCAGACGGTGAAGGCATCATGGTGAACACCTCAATAACCTCTTCTAGCCCGTTGTCGCCATCTCACGGCATACCGAATGTTAGCACGTAAATGTATATGCGGCACGCATAAACGAGAGAAATCGTGATTCGTTCATCGTCTGTGGTCACCCAATATGGAAACGTCTCGGTGGTGTAGCCATGGTAGCGTTCTGCTGGTGGCGGGAGCGTTGTGCGCGCACTATATACGCACTTTAGCTTTCCTGCTGAGCTGCTGTATGTATGCACTCCTCTGAGCGGGACGGGCAGTAGAAGTGAAACTAACGTTATCTAATGTTTCACTGGACGCCGATCCTAGTGCAGACGTAACAGGTCGGTCTCATCTCGTGCACCGTCGAGGTGCGACTTATGCAATGCCCTCTGGCGAAGCTCCTCGTCCCGCCAGCGTTGTGAGACGCCTGGTAGCTGCCAGGGCGTTGTTCCTTCTACAGAGCAGGGATTGCCTTGTCCCTTGGTGCCAACATGTCCCGCCAGCGTGTAGTTAAAGAACCGCCCGAGGAGTACAATCGCATCGCTAAACCTTGCTTTCGCTGTCAAGGCATCGCCCTCTGGGTGGAAATGCCATATTTTTTTGAAACGCAAGTTGCAACAATAAAACCGCAACAAGTGCTTCAAAATATCTCCAGCCAGCGCACTACTTGTCTTCACGGGTGGGCCACTAGTTTGAGTTTCGGTTTCTGTCCTCCAGCAGATATCATTTTTAGTGTTCGTTTTTTCCGAGGATTAATAATAATTGGAATAAATTACCCACAGATGCGGTTGACCGAAGGATTGTTGACTAGATTTTGATGCTTTCTTCTCCCTTCAATAATACCAAATGGCGTGGGGGTAGTGTTAGAGTAAATAAAAACAAAAGCATAAAGCAAACAAATAAAGGCGGGACATTGTTCCTTCTACTTGTGTTACCTATCGGCTATTTTTATACATTTTATGCTTTCGAAGTAAACAAGTGTCAGCGAACGCTTGTGCGACCTACAAAAAGAAAGCAGGACCAACCAGCAAGACGCTGGTAGGTTGTTTGCTTTTTTAAGCTATAAATAAATCTCACGTTTTAGAGCCCCTGTATGACGCACACATTCTGGGACATCTTAGAATCGCCAGGACTTATGCCACATCAGCTTAGTGCTGTTGGTGGCGTAACACGCAGAGACATGGCAGCGTCGCCACCACAATAACAACCACATTCCTAAGATGTGTTTCCAAGGTATCCCACCTCTGCCACCAGTCACGACGAAATGCGCGGGACGCCGGGAAAAAAGGTTTCGTTGGCTTCGCACTCGCGTGATCGCGTCCACTGTGTTGCCGCATTTCTCGCACCTACCACTTGTCTTCTTCGTCTCTCAGTTCTCCACGCACCGGGGCCAGCGCAACCCGCATGTCTACGAAGCAGCCTTACTATATCCAGACTTTTGCAGTTAGCTATCACCACTGGCTGGTGGCAATTTGCGAACCGCACTTTAGCGCCCAAAAGGCTTTATGAACGCGGGTGCTCTTTATTTTGGCCGTATTTTTCGTGAAAGAGTTGATGAAGCCTGGTGGCATGTACCTTTCTCGCAGTAGGCTTGGCACAGAGAAAGGCTGTCGAAGTGGAGACGCGACAGACCCAGGCAGACTTGGTCGGCGTTCCACTGCACGCAGTGGCCCTTGCGGCGGCTGCGCACAAAGAACCATGGCGCAGAGCGCAGGCCCGACGTCCTCGAGCTGTCATTGGTCCCTAGGGAACATTCGTGGAGCGCAGGTGCCAGGCAAAGTGGTCCTGCAGGTGGAGGAAGATGCCGTTCCATGGGAGTGTATAAGAACAGAAACAGAAGTACGCTTCGAAGAACAACAAGGCAGGCTAGGAACCACCTCGGTGACAGGAAAGTTCATGACCGTTTCCTTGAACAGCGTCGCTCATATTTGGTGGTACTTTGTGAGAATACTCCTGAATACAGATTGCTGTCATTCCACGAGCATCGCCGACACAAGGGGTAAAAAGACCCTGAAACATGAAGTTTACAAGTGCAAAGCTATAGGATTAGCACTTTGGAACAAAACTGGAACACGTTCCACTTTTGTTCACACTCATTGTGTCGTCGAAGAAAAACATTTGGCTTCATATTCAGTGGCATCTTAAGTAGCAGTCAGTCCAAACAAAATGCAGAGTAGCATTTCAACCGTCATCCCAGAGCGTCTCCACAGCGCACAACGGCAGAAACGCCGAGAGCAAGTGAGGCTGTACTAATCCAGGTACAACCAAGTTAGGAAGACCCACTAAGCTTCAACAAGACACCCCCTCACCAGAACAGGAATTGGCGGCCCTCGTGCAGTATTCGGCCACTCCCTGCTAAATGATTCATTGGACTGCCTAATGGCCCTCAGTCCCCAGCAGCTGCGGAGCACCTGACCAAGGCGGTGGTCACACCTGTAACGCGGCAGGGGATGTTTCGTCGTGCCAGCTTTCACTATGTTCGTTAGCAAAGCGCGCACCCGCCCTCTCTTGTGTAGCCATTACGATCGTTAGGTTCGAACTATTGAAAGACACAGCTAGTCGGCGCGTGGACATGCGATAAGTTGCATTGATACGAGATTATTGGCACGCCTATATGTGAGCTCTCCTACAAAAAAAAATTCCTGGTGTACCAACTTCAAAAAATTCACGTGGAAGCTCCTCTGGGAGTTGTATACGCACGCATAAGCATTGTGCCACTTGCTCATCTCCACGCAGCCCGGCGTCATTATCAATGTTATGAAGCTTTATCTAACCAGATATATAAAGCCTTATCAACCCTGATCGGCCGTTATCAGCCTTATCGCAATAGATCCGACCATTATCAACCGTTATCGGTTGTTATCAAACTTATCGGACTCGATCCGACCTTTATCACCCCTTATAGGTTGTTATTAACCTTATCACAATCGATGCGATGCTTATCAATCCTTATCTGTCCTTGTCAACCTTATTGGACATGATCCGACCCTTATCAACTATTATCGGTACTTATCAACATTATCAGATTTACTCCAATCATTGTAAGCATTGTAAAAGCGCAGTATCGCTATTTAGCACTTATCCATCCGCGTCGAACCATTATCAACCGTTGTTACGCCTGAATACGGTGATGACCATTCCTTAGACGTTTATCAAATCAAATCAAATCATATTTTATTCTCCAGCAAGTATCTGGATGGTCACCTGGGCTAAAAAGCTGTACGAACAGCTTGACGAAGGCCCAAGAAACCATTACATGGCAGCAGCAGACAGAACGAAATAACAATAGCAATACAGAAGTAGTAATCAAATCAAATCAAGTACAGCATCAAATCAAGTACAGCAATAACACAGTTTTCTTAAACGACATATGAAGAAATACGGATTACATGTGCACAAAGTATGTTCGCAGTTGTTTTCAACTAAAACCAGCAGTATCTTTATGTTTATTGAGAAAAAATGGCAGATTGTGGGCCAGGGATTGCAGCTTGTAATCGGTTCTGAACTGTGGTAAGGACCCAGTGTCAGTACAACGAGTGTTAACTATTGATGTACGATATTCAAAGGAAGCAAGTTGTGTCAGGAAATTACTCATACCTGTGGAAGAAAAGTATATTATTTGTAACAAACGAAATTCATATATATATTATCTACACGGATCAAATTGAATGATGCTATTGTGGTATTAACACTCGACGTGGGTTCAATGTTAACGACAAGGCGAATAATTTTCCTCTGCAATACAAGAAGCTTGTTCATATTTCTTTTAGTTGCTGTTGCCCATACCAGTGTACAATAGTGATTGTGAGAAAGAAAAAAATCGCGAATACCCGCGTCGGTGAATATTTTCGGTGAATACCCGCTATCATGAATGCACCAACTTTATGTAGAACAAACATCAGCTCGGTTGTTCAAACTGTCTTCGGAGCCAATCTATAGCAAGGCCACGAGATGGCACTTTGTACTTGCGCTGTCTGGGTACGAATATCCGCATCGGTGAATATTTTTCGCGCTGCCCCACTATTATGAATGCACCAACTTTATGTAGAATGATCGCAGTTCCATGCACTGTCTTTGGAGCCAATTCCCATAGCAGGGGCCACGAGATGGCACTTTGTATAACCTCCATAGTTTCTCTAGGTACCTATGTAGGTTATTTTGCATTATTGTTTCAATTTTAATACTATGCAAAAAAACTTATTTGGCGCAATGCAATTGTACACCTAGCACAATCCTTTTATCAAATTTGCGCTTGAAAAGAAGACATGTACCATCTATCGCAAACACATAATAAAGAAATGATTGGCACGCCATACCGGCCGTGCGAAAGGGGATGTCCAGCGAAGCTGTTGAAAACCACCGCTACAACGGCTGAGGGGAGTATTCTTTAGAGTAATTGTACTAATGGTAATTTATTGTAATTGTAGTAATGGAAGTAATGGTAAATTGGACAGCACGCCGCCACTGGTCGTATTGCCGTTTCTGTTATTCCCACTATCACCAAATCTTTCAACAAAGCCTTCACAGAAACTGCTCTCCTTTGAAATTTGTTTTGTACCGCTGGTACAACGCATTGATACGGTTCAGATATATTCTTCTGCAAGCGTAGGTGTTTAGCCGTGTGGGTAAGACGCTTGGATTCTGAGCTTAGGATGGTTTGTTCTAAACTCACCACCGTCAACGCTTTTACTTTCGAAATTATTTTGTTTTAGACATTGATTTGTTTATAGCGATTCGTCTTACGTGACAGATAGAAGGACAAACGGACAGGTTTCCTCGTTGGATAGGCATTGAAATGCTTACGCTATAAAGAAATGGGCAGGCTCGATCAGAAGGGGAAGTACTAAAAGCAAGAGCAAGGTTTACCAATTGCGCTCGAGCTCCAAGCTTGGAGAGTGTTCTAAGAATGCGGGAGTGTTTTGGTGTGACAACTGCTGCTACGCATAAGAAACAGCGCGCTGGCAGCTAGCAGACGTCTCATAATGCAGGCGCTATTAGGAATAGCGCCAGCGGTGTTGCAGGCGTCGCATCTGGATGATGCAAGAGGGGATCGAGAAGGGCGGAAAACATTCGGCATTAGTGCCCGACGCATTGATTGGATAGCTTTAACTCTTCGTTTACTCACAGTTAGACTCCAACCAGTGTGTGTACCACGTGGTGGTACGCACCTGGGTGCTCAGCAGGAGCGCTGGTGTGTGTGTGTTTGTGTGCATGCCCGCAACGCTCATGGCCTCGGCGGACGAAACAGGGTCTGTCTGGCTTGACAACAGAGCCGATTGAACGAAGTGTGGTGATGCGTCTTCTTGGATTCATCGTCCCTTAATTTTTTTTCTTTTTTTTTTGCTGCCAAATTACACAAACGCACGTAACGTCACCCATATCTCTGGAGACCTTCTGACACTGCGCGTGCAGGTCGCGCATGCGCCTGTGATACGGAGACAACACGATGACCGCAGCGCCGAAACGCGTGAACGCGTCTTGAGTTTATGTTAAGGCCAAACTACACGTACGCTTGCCGGCGCGCGAGAGCTTGCGTCAGCGCGCCTTGCGCTTGCCGCGCCTCGCGAGGAATGGCGGCTTGAAACTGCAAGACGCGCGCCAGCGTGCGCCCACTTAGTTCACTAGTTTCGCCTGGGTAGACATCGTTTCGTATTTTTGTGGGGCAGCCAGAGCACCGATACATCTCTGGAGATGGTATCTGTGCTCGCGCCGCGCTTCGACGCGTACGATCAGTCCCGCACAATCTGCGCATGCGTAGGCGCGCGGGCGCCTGCTTTCGCGCGCCGACAAGCGTACGTGTAGTTTGGGCTTTAGGCTCCGTTCGCCTCAGGCTCTTCCGGTAAATACTTCCTCGGTAATCCTACGAGCCTCCGCATCGCGGATGAGGACATTTACGAGCAAGTTTAGTTCTTCACGCGTCCTTAATTACACTTTTTATCTTCTGCCCGTGGGCCGTACCACGCACAAACCTTACACGACCTTAGTATATAGTTGCTTTTTTACCGAGGCGTGAAATGCCTAAATTCTTCACCCACCACTGTATTATTCGTAAGAAACAACCTAAGCAAAATACTATTCTACTGTAAGTACATTGCCTTTAACCCAGTGCTATCATTATCGAAAATCTTGGATCGATGTTTGTTAGTGCGAGCTGTATAGTCCAGTAAGGGTGATCCCAAGGAGGCAAGAACGGGCGACTTCCAGGGTAAACACAATTTAGGAGAAGCGAATGCAAACGTCCGTTTTGTAAAGAATGTGACTATGTAGTATATTGATATATATCAACTACACCATGCTCACTCTTTGTTTGAAAGCAGCCTAAAAAAAATTGAACGGCCATGGAAGCGGAATCTCGATGGCGCCTTAACAGTTGAAGTTTGGGGAGAATTCACTTTTTTTTGTTAATAAGAGCTCTTTTCCGTTGTACGGCTGCTTTCAGCGATATTGCAAACATCACGATTTCCTGGCACCTGCTTGTACGAACATTTGTAGCGTATAATCCTTTTTGTTAGTACGCGGCCTGCCTAATTTCCCGGATGGCATCGGTACGTATAAAGCGTCGGAGTTCAGAAAGCTTATCGCTCATAAGAGATGTTTGAAAGTGACCGGTCGCCTTGGCTAACAATAGGCTCAACACCAGAATTGGCTGATTCCGGCTCATACGAATAGTACTGGCGAAGTGTGCGTGTGCGTGTGCGTGTGCGTGTGCGTGTGTGTGTGTGTGTGTGTGTGTGTGTGTGTGTGTGTGTGTGTGTGTGTGTGTGTGTGTGAGAGAGAGAGAGAGAGAGAGCGAGAGCTAAGCGAAAGAACAAAACCGTCACCGTTGTTAAAGGTGACAGCGAGGTTCGGCTTTGGCGAACCCTGGCCAGTGCAATGTAACCATTTTATTCTAGTGATATTCCTTATCGCTCTTCATCAATTATCTGAGCGGTGCTCCATCCACGCTATCACAGGGTTTGGCCGGTCGCGAGCACTGGGTGATAAAGAAAAAAAAGAATAGAACAGAGAGAAAGGAATCGCTACAGTCTTCGGGCTTTGCACATATTTTTGAAGACGTTACGCACCACGAGTACCAGGCTCGTATGCTGGGTAGGTGAAGGCCACGGCAATGGTCGTGCCCATCAGAAGCGCGGCGCTCACGACTCCAAACATCCACTTGCGCCATACACCCTGGAACTTGACGTGGCGCTGAAGGGGTTCGCCGCGTGAAAATGATGCCACCATCTTTGGCAAGGGCGTGTCTCAATCTGCATGGTCGTAGGGAAGTCATTAGGCTCAACACCATATTACTAAAGCTTTGATATTACCGGTCGGCGTGCTTGTAGAGCGTGGGGCAACTGCGCGTCCCCGATATCGAGCAACCATAACGCCTGGTTAAGCCATTGAGTGACACATTAAACGACTAAAAGTGTGCCAAAGTTCAAGTAAAAAGTTCAAAGATAACGAGTTGCCGAAGATTCGCACTGAGCTGCGAGATCGCAAAGCGTGATGGGCTTGATATGGAGACTGTCTATTAGCTCAAGTTTTTCTCACTCGCGCGGTGAAGTCAGATTTGTCGTTTATGCTCAAAAAGCGCAGCCGGAGCATAAGAACTTGTGGGATCTAGTCATCAATGAGCGCCGAATTCACAGAGCGTATTATTTTGCAAGTGCCGTTTGCAGTAAGCCAGCCGCCTTCCCTAACGGTAGTAAATCCATGTCATAATTATTAACTGACATCTGACCTTGCGAACAGATTTAGCGCGGAGACATTTTTGTGAATACAGAACTAGGTGACTATACGTTGGCAGCCTGCTGATGGGGCCAACATTCAGTGTCGATTTCGTTGCAAAATGCTTACAGAGACAACTTCGGTTGTTGTATGTTCATCACCGAAATTCTCAGGCAGGTCTCTGATTCGGGAGCACAGTCGGAACCATTTTCTTAAAATTGGACATTGATGAATATAGCCCGCGGTCAATCAGACAGAAGCATCTCGAGAATATTTTCGATGAACCACAGTGGTCTGGAGCTGCGTTTTGCAAAATGGTATCCAGGAAATCTAACCCGGTGACAGGATTGTCGTTGAACAGGATTTGCGATTTAGGCTTCCCCGAAGTTCATTTCGCAACAAAAGCCCAGTTTCCTGGATGTGGAACGTGACGCCTTCATACTAACGCCGTAAAGCAAGTAGTGTACGCATAAACGTGGAATTAGTCGCTGGCAAAGATCTGGGATGCTACAGCGTAAAACTGTTTTAACTCTGTTTCTATTTCTTTTCTTTTGTTAGCCCTCCGAGATCGGTCAAACATTTTAGGGCACTGCCCACTTCGCCTGTCCTATCTGTCAGGAGACGTCCCAAAAGCCGCGATAACTCTCCATCTAAAGATGACGTGTAAACCCTCGTTATGCATGATACAGGCCGAACTAAAGAAAAACAACATTTCATTCCTATTCTACGCTTTTGTCACCATTGACAATGAAAATGTTTTCGGGCCGCTCCTAGTTTGCCTATCTGTCACGCGACGTCAGAAAACCGCAGAAAGTCACACGTCACAGTGACGTGTACGCACTAGAGATACGTAGCTATGCCGATCAACAATGAACTCTTTTTTCAATAGCCAGAGACTGCCCTGTTTTGAAAGGTATAGAAGGCGGCTGTCCATTGATCACTTATGTACTCGGAGCTGCCAGCGAGAATTGATTTATTTGCATATAGTAAAACATTTTCGCAGCAGTATAACGTTGCCGAGCCCTTTCGGCCATCTATACGACATCGCTGTGGCAAATTTTCTTCATCGAGTATCCGTTTTGGCGGCATTTTGGAACCCCCCGTCGCACGCCGCCGCAATCGTCGATGAGCCACCGCAAGCTAAGCAAGGGGAAGCGGACCGATCGGAGTCATTGGGGCTACTCTCCTCACCCGGTTATTTACTTTCACTGTGCTTGCTCAGCGCCACCGATATGCTCTCCTTTTGTGTGTACTGCTCGCCTCTCGTCTGCCAATTCTATATTAAATCAATCTGTCGTAGTATAGGCAATGTTATTTTTTAGGAGTACATTTGCTTTGTTTTGTTTGCCGATCAAATCGTTATTATTTCCCAGAAAGAATAGATTATGGAGGGGTTCTTTGACTAACAGTTATTATGGACAGCTTGACTGGGCCAATGAACCCTTTACAAGGCAGTTCAGATTAGAAAAAAATAACCAAGTATAATAGGTAATATCGGAAACGTAAAGTAACGAATTCCTTTTTTCATTACGTAATAGCAATACACTAAATAAATTAAATAATTACGTATGTCAGTCCATCATACACACTTACGTTTCTTAAAGCGCCCCTGAAATGCTTCGGACAGATTTTGTAGACGCGTAGGGTACAGCTAAAGTTCATCATTCGCACCACAATTTGTGTGAAACGTTTCATATTAAGAGAGTTACGGACGATTACAAGTTACCCTCCTCCGTAGTCATGCATTTTCACCTCAACTCGTTCGCCGAGTGATCGGGGCTAAGCTCCGCCTTCACGGGCTCTGCGTCATGATGGCACGTCGTGTCGATGACTTCCGGTTCTCTAAGACCGAGAGCGCGAAGCCTCTTTAAACTCTCCGCCAGCTGCTTGGCAGTCGAGCCCAAGCGAGAGCTATCGAAGCTGCGTGCGTTGCGAGCATTTTGTCGCAGCGCCAACCTGTCTGGTATTCCGGTAACCACAGGCGAGCTGGGCGTTTCCACGGAATAGTGGAGGCATAAACTCAAGCTGATGAAGTAACTTTAGCGTAGACGTACGTGAGCTCCGTGAACGGTCTCCACGGTCCAGCCACCCGTTGGCGCAGAGCTTAACCAGCCAAACAAAGAGCTAATATTGCTCTAACTAAGTTTAGTACATTTTAAACAGTTACAAAAACAACGTGTTCACGATTACACTCCTGCGAAAAATGTACACCAACAGCAAAGAAGAATACATTTCGTTACTGTTACTGTGTGTGGTTGAGCTTTGTGCCACCAGGTGGCTGCACCGTGCAGACCATTCACATTTGCGCTTCTGCTCATCCCGTGAAATGACACGGTTAAACGGTCAGGCCCTGTCCACTTGTGCTTGCGTTTACCCTAGCACAGGAGATGCGAAACGCTATTGCGTTAGTAATCTTCCGGTGTAAAGTGACGGCCGCAAACGCGCAAATCCTGACACCGATCGGATAGCGGCAGTCCGATGCGCTGCAGCCAGTCCGCTCGTCTGCTGCCTTGCAGACGGACACGATGTCGCAGCTTGACATAGTGCCAGTCGCTACGTTTGCAGCCGACAACGCAACAAAGTGGAATCAGCGCTTGCGAAAAGACTGAGGCCGACTCTGACCGCGGAGCTCTCGTCACAATCGAGCACGTTGTAACACAAGCAGACGACGCTTGCTATGTGCTGGAAGTGCTTAAGTGTAGTGAGAAATTGTTCTTGTGTATTCTCTCTTTGTTACTTTCTTTTTATATAAACAAATTAACTAGCATTCCAACTATTACGAACATAATTTGTACACCATAAAGGTGGAAAAATTATCGATGACGCGCCCTGGGCTGCCAGTCGGATAGCTCGCCCTACTGACGTCCATTAGGTGATTCACATCATATGGGTAGGAGCGGCTGAAAATTCTGCCGAGCAGTGTGCTGCGATCGGCAGCGATGTACATTTTAAAACCTTACAATAAATTATACGTTTTACGCGGAGCACTTAGATGCGTCAATTAATGATCAGAAGGACCTACTCTAACGACTCGGTACGTTTGTGCAAAATCGTCAAAATCGTTTCAGGCTCCCTTTAACAAAAAAATTAAAAACAAACATGCACCAGATTATACATAGCACAAGGTGACATACAACCATAAAAAGAGCCGTGACTGAAAAGAACGAAATAGCACAGAAATAACCTACTTTTACAATATCATATTTCTTGCTATGTGTTTTGTACTCGTATTACACAAAGTATAATAATGTCAGAAAGGTACGAGCAAAAAAAAAAAAAGAAAACATAGAGGAAGGAGATCGCACAATAAGTGCATTTGCCAATATCTCATGGTTCGTTTACAAAAAGAACCCCGGTTGCTTTGAAACCAAACAAAATTCGCCTCCTGTATATTAGGAAAGGGTTTGATTGGGCTGTTGAAACAACGTTGCGGGTCACCGCCCGTACAAGCATTTGGCGGTTACGGAAATTTACTTCAGGGGATTGGTCTAAAGTAGCAATTGAATAAGTTTGCGTTATAGCGTCCCTGAGCCCGTATTCACAGAAAGCTCTTATACGCTACGATACTTCGTAAGAGAAAATTTGAGCCAGTGCTGGAGCTGGACACGTCATTAATGAAGGCGTCCGGCCAATTGAAAAATAAGCACTTACGAACGAAAGGCTTCGCCAATTCTTTCCCTTAACAGAGGTTGCTATGATTCGTAAGAGATGTTCGCGTTGGCCGGGCGTTTTTGCTAATAATAAGTGAAACGCCGTGATTGACTGCCACCTCCTCTTAAGATCGACGCCTGCTTCTTACAGTTATGGCGTCAGGACGTGTTCGTGCATAATGTGTTTTCCAGCTGCTCTTAACCAAGCTAGTGATCAAATAAGAAGGTTTAAAGAACACGGTGCAAGTTACAATTACAGAAGCTATGGTGTTTAGTTGTCCGAGGACTAACGACCGCACACCGCAGGTTTTAAGATTGTATCTTGCACCGTACTTAACAAATCTTTTTTTTTTTTCGCTATAGAGCTTGGATAACGTTAACTGGGACACCCTATATAGACCAAGAGGTCTTTAAAGCGTCAGCTTTCACGGTCACTTCCACTCGGAAAGCTGCCCAATCCCGACTCGTCGCCCTCTCCTCACCACTTGTACATGCCGCATGCGCACACGTGCATGGCAACATCCTTTGTGCATCATCCTCCTCTTCACATTCGTGGAGGAAGAGGAGGAGGAGGCTATAGCGATTTCCAACTATAGGCCCAGGCAGGCTACAATAAGTATCGATACAAAACGTAGCAGGAAGTGAGCACAGCATTAGCGACTGGACGCCTAATATATACGGCTACAGTAAACGAGTCGGAGGTGCGAGATGCCCCGGAGTTTGATAGTAATTCATATGCGGTGCCTTGGCTCAGAGTAGTTGTACGGGGATCCCGCTTACGTGCGATTGCGGTTCCGGTCACGCGTGAAGTGCTTGGACACTCTCGAAAGAGGCTTTGCGTGGCGATGACTTACGTCGTTCGTTGTCGGCGAAGCTTGGGCTTGCGTTCGTGCTCCTTCACAGCTGCCGGGGAGAGAGCACAGAATGATCCTTGTTCTTATTCTCACTCAATGGAACTTACCCACTACGGGGCATTAGTCAAGCAGCAGGAGGTAAGGTAAGACGATAAAATAAATAACCAGAAAGGTTCAAAATTATGAGGGTAGTTCTTACAAACTTGTAAATCAAAGTGAAGCTTGTGATAATAAAGTGAGATGTGTGCATAATAAGCAGTGCAGGTTTGAAAAAAAAGGAAAAAGAGGAAGCAGAGTGTAGACATTAGGATTGCCGGGGAAAATGAAACATATTTTAGCACTACCAATTTGAGAGCACGGGATATGGGAACTCTGGTAGTCGACTTGTGCCACAAAGCAGCTTATGTCAACAAAACTATTTCTCCAAAAGCGGTCGCGAATGTCTCCTCGCTGTTTCTGTCGTTCTCGTCGTTGTTTTTGCTGCTGCTGATGATAATGATGAGGATCTCAACAACTAAGGCGCACACCCACTGTGGGGTGTCGGCCAAAGTGCGGGTAGCGTCAGCAAAGGGCCAGGTCTTCCTGTCACGAACAGAGCTTTTACGAACAACAACAACAACAAGAAAATGTATGTTAATTCGGGCTTTTGCATCCAGAACGCCCACCACTGTCTTATTAATACATATGGAACGCCTTAGGAGATGTACTGGCGTACGAATTTATTTTTCTTAATATAGGCCCCAGCCCGAGTGACAATGGGCACCCTTTTCGATCCATATTGGCACAGTTCCGAGGCTTATCGACGTTTCGCAATTATCAGACGCTACACAAACAAAAGCTTTTCTTTAATGAGGTTGATACGACCTAGGTCAAAATGGCAACAGCACGGCGTATCTTGCATTTGTCGCGTGTGCTCTAACACATTTCACTTAACAAACTAAAGAAGTTGACGATTATATACCTCGTGCAAGGAGCACGAGCACTACAGTAAGTACGCCCTTTTGGGTTATTCGACGTCGGAACTTCGCGTGTGGAGAGGTAGTCTGTCTGATAGTCTTTCTTTGCCTTTCTTTAGGCCGACTTGCCCTTGCTGTTCGCCACAACAACAAAAAGAACAACGACAACAATAATTCCTGCATCATGAATCGTCATCTTAATATTCTACAACAATCCGTACTTGCTAGAGACAAATAATCAATGATTGGATCATTGGCACAAAGTGAAAAGCGGTCACTTTCTTCGCTCCACGGCTTGTCAGACCTGTCTCTGCCTGTCAGACCATGGAGAACACTGTCGCTTTTCCGAGAAAGTGAACAGGGTATGGGAAATAATAATAATAATAATAATAATAATAATAATAATAATAATAATAATAATAATAATATATTTATTGTGCTCAGGAGCAACCATGAGGTCTGAGCGCTAGCGCACTCATACAATACAAAAACAAGCAAACAAATGAAAAGACGGCAGTTGAATACAAGCAAAAAAAATTGGAGGACGCTTAAGCTTTACGTTTAAGAGTGCAACGCGATAGCATTCAGAGATCCCCTTGCGATTCTCAAGCTTCCCGGCAACTGCAGCTTATGTAACCGTAATGTTTACCGGGAAACGCTGGCGGCGAACGCTATCTACGAAGGCGAGATTTCTGGTGGGAACACGGCGTATTTTTGAGCCCCTCGTATTGCAAAAATAACCTAAATAAAAATGAGGGAAAGCCACACCACCAAGGTATAGCAGCTTTAAGCCAATCAAAATTAAATGAAGAGGGGTAGAAACCCAAAATGTAATTTGAGGTAAAGCCAATTATTTAAAGAAAAGAAACCGAGGTAAACCAACACAGAATGTATACGAGTACAAGTAGGGGATAGGACGGCGGAGGACTTGTCTGCATCGGCTTGTGACGTGTGACGTCTCGTTTCGTCCAATTCTTTATTGAGTAGGAGGAAAAAGGGGAAAAAAGAACTAGGACGTCATAAGAGAGCAGGGTCCAAGGAGGCCTGCAGGTCCATCAGGATTCCGAAAAGCGGTGCAGAGTTTCCGGTAGACCAGACTGCAGCGGCCTGGAGGTGTATTGGCATAACCGGAGGGTTCCGGTAGGGGTGACTTTACATCAGGTAGCAGTAGGGTAGTATAATCCACTGGACTGCAGGTCGACGGAAGATCTGTAAGAAAGCTGAAAATGATGGCAAGCAGGTTCAGTAGGTGTAGCTAGGGCACAGATAGGGAATGGAGGAGAAGCTAAACTGCCAAAACAAGAAAGCAGCCATTCCGTCTATAGTGTCCCCGGAGACAAGCTCCACCTTGGTTGGCATAACCAATGACACTATAAAGCGAAAGGCGAAGGGCAAGGTGTGAGGGATATAAAGTGGAAACAGGGAAAGAGGAGAGGGAAAGGAAACCGATGAAGGAAAAGGTATGATTGTAGAAAGAATTAGGAGGAGTCCGGGAAAGTGAACGATGAAATGATTCGATAAAGACGAATAAGAAGTGCCCGCTTTCTCTGATCGGTAAGAAAGGAGAGGTAAAGATCAGGTGTAATGGTAGAGGGGAGATTCTCTTTAAGGGGATTAGCAATGTGAGATGTAAGGGGACAGTCATTGAAATAATGAAGCAAGTCTGTGCAAGGATTGCCACAGGCACAGTTACTGTGGGATAAAAGGTGAAATCGGAAATAATAGAAAGGGAAGCGGCCATGAGCGGTGGTGAGGTGAACAATGGGTCTTTTCGGTGGAAAGAAAGAGGGAATGCGAGTGACGTTTTTTATCCATTGAAAAAGTGCAGTGTCGCTATTCTCTCGCGCCCAGTGAGCATTCCACTGGGCGAAGGAATAGGCACGCATCTTTGATTTGATAGAGGAGGGAGCGACAAGGAGGATTCGAGAAACACCATGGGAGGCGGCGCAGTTAGCGAGGAAGTCCGCCATCTCGTTTCCTTCGATGCCCTGGTGTGCCGGTACATGGAAAAGAGATACCCGTCGCCGGTTAGAGATGAACTGAAGGAGCTGCTTGATTTGCCTGACAGAGGTATTTGTTGTCGTGAAAGTATTCAATGTAGTGAGCATGGACAAGCAATCGGTGTAGATGTGTAGAGGGATGAAATGGGGCAAAGTCCGTATATAGGCTAGTGCCTCCAGTAAAGCAGCTGTTTCGGTAGCATAAGATGAAGTGGCACCAAAAAGTTTAAATTTTTGGTGATGTGGCCTGTTGGACTATAAAGTACGAAAGCGGCTCCTGCAGACTGGGAAGTGTAGGAGCCGTCGGTATACAGGTGATAGGCCGGCATAGTGGTGACAGAGGGTACATCTTGAAGTCGAAGGCGGTAATGGGTAAAACGAGATTTCAGGCTTGGATGACAGTCCCAAGGATTCATGGGGTAGTTAACAAGCGCCGGATGGTAGGAGTCAGGGCCATAAAAAGTGAGGGCTTTGAGTGCAAAGAGAAGTAGGCGTTTAGACGGTCTAGTTCAATATGGAGCGGTGGTGTGTTAGCCAGAACCAGAACCTGCGTGGGCCGCGATGGATGGATGGATGGATGTTATGAGCGTCCCCTTTGGAACGGGGCTGTGGGTTGCGCCACCAAGCTCTTGCTATTATACTGCCTAAGTTCCTAGCTAGGTTAAACACTAATAAAGAAAAAAAAAACGCTATGAAGCGCCATCTGGAGATGTTGCTAGGAAACGGGCTGGTCGCTTTGTGACCTTTGAGATTTGCGCGCGCAAATCTGGGAGGCCGTGGCCGTTCTATGAATGGTAGAAACGCTGGAAAGGTTTTTTGTAAGTTTTCGTGTAACATAATTAAGTTTTCTCGTATATTCAAATTACAATCCGACGCTATCATGTCTGTAGGTTGTTGTAAGTCGTACTTTCCGATTTTTCTACGTACTTTGCTTTGAGTTATTCAATTAGCTCACTAATTTCCTTGCGCTATAGGGAGTGCCTGCGTGGTTGGGTATGCATGATTCGAAATTCGACTGGACACCGGACGCAGGGCGCCGGTGCCGAATTTTCTGCGGCATGGGGCCCTTAACGCCGTCGCGTTAAAAACAATCAATAAAAAAAACAAGCCTGGGAGGAAAAGTGTACATATAAATCAAGGCGCCAGGTGAATACCATATATATATATATATATATATATACCCAAGGCTGGATATATTACACACCGTTAATCCTTGCCACCAGGAAATCCGGAAGTGATAAGAAGTGAAAAGAAGACAGGAAAGATGAAAAGGCGAGAGAGAAAGACGAAGATTAGAGAGGAGGACAGGGAAGGGCGACTGCCGATTTCCTCCGGGTGGGTCTGTCCGGGGGTGACGTCTACGTGAAACAGAGGCCAAAGAGGTGTGATGTCTCCGCCGGGGATCCTTAAACACGCCCGAACACCAGGCATCGGCTCAACCTCCAGGATCCCTCGTTCCCCAGACATGGCTAAGCCACGCACGGCTACACGCGGGAGGGCCCAACCTTCACGTGCTCGGGTACGTGGTGTCGCAACACACCAAACGCCTGCAGAGGCAGACGGCCCTGCGGTGGAAGAATATGTGAAACTGTGGAGCAACAACGCAAAGCTTTGATATGAGAAATGACAGTCAATTATGAAAAGCATCACGATCATGAAAAGAAGCTTTATAAATACTCTGCATTTTGCGGATGGTTTACTGTTGCTGATGACAGGGACGACCATGGACATGTCTGTGTTCTCTGGTGATGTTGCACTTATTATTACATTTGGTGGAAGGTGCTGCACAACCCGCACCTCCACCAAATGTAATATGATGGTTTATTATAAGGCACTAGGCACAGTCTAGTTTCACTGGCAGTAGACGAACGCTCATCGCGCGCACAGCCGACACAAGAGCGCCTTCTTCGTCTTCCTCTTCACCACACACGTAATACAAAACATGATACAACTTAGGAGTCCGGGGCAGGTGAGGATATCATGAAGGAGTTTGAAAATAAATGGAAAGTCAGCGCGATTACGTTGGCAGCGAAGTAAGGCCAATGACAACAATCCAACAGTGCCAGAAAGAAGGTCCAGTATCCGTGTTAGTAAAGCGGTCATGCTATGTATGTGATTAAAAACCTTTTGTAGACCCGATCTATATTGTCAACGTTGGATCTAGAATTGTCATTCCGGAAGACCGACGCATATTCGAGTTGAGGAAGACAGATCGTTGTGCACAACTTGAGGAATGATGTAAGAGAATTGAATTCTCGCGATAGTCTGCAAACAGATCCAAGAGAGAGCGCAAACAAGAGAGCGCATACGCCGCATTGCAACGCGTTTCGTGCGAGTTGAAAAGTATAAAGTTGCATCAAAAGGTCCACCGAGATCATTGACCTCATGCATCTTACACAATGCTACAGAATATATAAAATAAGAAAAAAGCAATGCTTGCTGTTTTGCGTGTGAAATTCATGACTTTGGTCTTAGCAGCATTCAAATGGCATTCGAATAATGATCCACTGGGAATTGGCAGCATGTTAAAATAAATAAATAACAGTGCGTCTGTCGCTTTGTTGGCTAGCGCTCGCTCGGCGACTTCTAGACTCCGGAATACCTACGTGATGTTAAAAGCCATATCCGAAGTCTTCATGACCGCGTAATATTTTTAGCCATATTGTGCTCCCACAGATCGTTGTATGTAAAGGCGTCACACTGTCCCTGAGGAAACTTTGTGACTTGGGTTTGGTCCGCTTAGCATGGGAGACGTTTGAGGGATCCTTTTCGTCGTTGTATAGAACGGCACATTCCCAGTGGCACATACCTAGTTACGCTAGTTGGCGTCAAAGGCGTTAGTTGAAGAGCGGTCCCCACCTATGTACAGGTACCCATTGAAGTTAGAATCAAAGAGGTTCACTGAAGACCAGTATGGACCGTACAGCACATAGCCAGCGCTCCAAGTCAGCGCCAAGTAGTTTCTTCGAACCCATTCCCGCTTCTTGCGGTGATCCATGTCTGCGCGAAAGATGTTCGTTGAAGAGCGCAAGTAACTTCTATTGGAGCCCTGTTCCCTCAACACAGCAGCCCGATGCGCTACCCGTTCGACCTCGGACCACGGAAATTCTTCAGGTTCTGGAATAATTTGTCCAGAGGTCGTGACGGGGAAATAACTATTACCGCCCACTATAGTGACGAAACAAGAAAATTAACGTGGCCGTTAGCGAAAACGTTGGCCCGCGGCCACAGTTTCTTACCGTTTCTCTAACAGAACGTGGCGCGCGTTGCGGGTACCTGTACGTTTGCACTCTGAGATTGCTGTTGGCAGCGCAGGAGTGGTGTGGGGACTCGCCCCCGCAGGTCTCGCCGCGCAGCGCCCGGGCAAGCGAGCGCCGACGCGACGGTCAACCAGGCAGGGGTGCAACGGCCCCGGTTGTGTCCGACGGGTGAATGCGCGCTTGAAATACCCGTCGGACGGTTTCCGGCTCGAGTGGCTGGCATTCCAGCGAGCAGCCATCGGGCCGTCACGTGACGGATCCACCGACCCCGGTCCATCATCCACATGAAACCGCTTCAGACAGCGCGGGTACTCACACCGACTCCATCGGCGGCGGGTTTCCATTACTTTCGGGCGGTACGACGCGCCCGCCGTCCGGATTCGAACCCGTCAAGCCTTCCATATCAGCGACGAAGAGGGTCGATGCTATACGTCACGCAATTCTGACCCCATCGTCACTGCTCTGGTGATTATGGGGAGGATAAATGTGTCATATATGCCTTTGCTACAGTAGGGAAAACACGGGGAATGCGGGAGATAGAAATTCAAGACGATGAGCAAAACGAGAACAAGGTGAAAGAAGTAGCCAGCGTTTCGACAAGTGGACTTGTCTTCTTCAAGGTGTCGTATGCTTACGTCGCCTTGAAAAAATACGTCGCCTTGAAGAAGACAAGTCCACTTGTCGAAACGTTGGCTCCTTCTTTCACCTTGTTCTCGTTTTGCATACAGCAGTCACTTATGTCGACGGTAAAAGCTCAGGGTAATAGCCCAAGATGCCTCTGTGGGAGCACAATATGGCAAAAAATATTATTACTGGGTAATGACCACTACGGATATGGCTGTTATGATCACACAGCTACTCCAGAGCCTTGAAGTCGCAGAGCGAGCGCTAGCCAACCGAGCGACAGGCTCACTGATCATTTATTTATTTATTTATTTATTTATTTATTTATTTATTTATTTATTTGAACATGCTGCCAATCCATAGGGGACCACAGCAGGTGGGCATATACAGGGGGCAAATAAAATTAAGACGGAGAGAAATGTTTTTATGCACATATAGCAGGAGCCGTGTGTGTAGTAGATTTCTATTGGCAGTTAACTAGAGAAGTGTCTTCCCTTTAAAGAGGGATAAATAAAGTTTTTCATCATCATACAGATCTGTTTCACGTAGAGATCCAACACGAGCAGCAGCTATATGACCTCAGTGGAGGAGATTCACGAGGAAGCACTTTAGCGTACTGGCAGAGGGGCGTTGGTTTATGCTGCTTTATATAGTATAAGTTACGAATGTTGTTCATGTAGCTCAATTTACGACCCCTAGAGACAGTCGCCAACGTCTCGTTTAGAAGGTTAGAAGGTTCCATTCGTACTGCTTTTGCAAAAGGTGTAGACGCGTTGAACGTCGAGCGTGAAGTTTCTATTGCTCAGCAACTAGCACCATACTTGAAATTCCTGCGTGCAACCCTAGGTGGAAGCCGTAGGGGGTGTTGTTATGCCCAAACGTAAATAGAGATTCTTCATTTCGTTCAATAAATAAATCATTCATTCCTCTGCATTTCTTCAACACAAACAGTGACATCCCATTCGTGACATCACCATATAGCATCTACGTGGCGTAAACATGGCAGCTACATGTTACATATTGTCGATATTACTATAAAATCCCATAACCCCATCACAGAACGTCAACACAGAGCATCTACATCGAAGGTTCTTCGTGTCCAATTCCCACGGTGCGGGTGATCTGCATATTTTATTATGGTTTCATGGCAACGTTGCACTCTTATGTCCGCTACTAACACCTCTCAGACACTTCGGTGCACGAACTATACCTACGGCTGCTTTCCTACGGATGTACCGAAATAACTATCGTCACAATTACTGTTGTCTGAATTGTCTGAAGGTTGTAGGTTCGGTTCCCACCTGCGGCAAGTTGTTTTTCCTCCTCTTTAATTTCCAATAATTTATCGTTTCTTCATTTCATTTATTAAGCACAAGTAATTTCCCCTATCTTGTCCCTGGTGTCAGTGTTTGTTGGCTTCTTATGAGATGACTATATATATATATATATATATATGTGTGTGTGTGTGTGTGTGTGTGCCTGTGCGTGCGTGTGTGTGTGTGTGTGTGTGTGTGTGTGAGAGAGAGCGACAGGAAAGAGTGATTGCGCACTATCTCACAAGTACCATTAGGGAGTTTCAGGAGTAATCTTATCATGTTGGAAGATGGACGACTTTCGAATATGGCAACTTTGTTATTTTCCGATCATTGATTGCATTCCTGAATGTGCGCTAAAATTAATTTAGAAACATTGATCTTTCGAGGTTAGAAAATCAGAGAGTGAAAGAAAAATAAGGCAGGTCCATATCGTAAGCCATTGTCCTTTGCTGCTTGAAGCCACGGGTCTATTATTACTGCTATATAGAAATTCATGGTAGCGTCTCCCAAGATTCCGGTGTTAGGGTAAAGACCGAGGTTTAATTTATTATTTTTCATCTTTTTTACGAGCGAAAGTTTTTTAATGCCTAAGTTGCTTAATGCTTTGTTTTTTTCTTTTATTGTTTGCTTAATTTGTAGCCGGCTTTGTCTGTTGTTGAGCGCAATTTTCATTATCTCCAGTGTGACCAGTCCCCCTAGCGGGTACGAGCGATGTTCCGAGGTAACAGCGGCGACAAGAACACCAACAACAAGAATAACAAGAACAAAAAGGACAAGGAGAATAAGAACAACAACAACAAGGACAACAACAACAACAACAACAAGATCTAGAAGAGGAAGGTAAAGCAGCTTCATTGCTAGCAACGAGGTCCGCGTGCTTTACCAACACATTTTAATCACACGAGCACGTTTAAGACCGCACACCCGTATTACCGTGCCGGAAGCGTTTCAATGCTAGCCGCAAGATGCAATTTGTATGGAATGCACATATTAGTTCACCGGATAATGAAAATGCAGCACACAAACGTACCATGCGTTTATCAGGAAATGGGCCTATAGTATACCCTTGCCAGGTGATGCCAGCAATTGTGCTTATCGCGTGCTCAGTAGCGCCAATAGATTTTTGCCGCTGCGCGATCATTGAACCGGTTCTTGGAAGGTGGTGGCTCCGTTATTACCAGCGTTTCCTTCTGTATTACTGATCCTAGTAGCTGGCCAGCATTGACAAATCAGTTCATGAACTGGCGCCGAACTCGCAAAGCTTGTACCTGCAGGTGCTGCTTGTGTTGACCAACCGCCTTCGCTAAAGACACGTCCAGCGCCAGGATTGAAGGAATTCTCTTTCACGAACAATTCGAGCGTTAAGAGCTTTTTTTTTCTTCTGAATATGGGTCCTGGAGTGTTTCATAAGGGCACGCACTTGCCACGGTGAACACACTATAGCCAAGTCTTCCTGTCACAGAGCTTTTACGAACAACACCTATAAAAAAGATATGTTAATTCGGGCCTTTGCGAAGAGAACGGCCGTCACTATCTTATTAATCTATATGGAGTGCCTTTTCTTAGGAGATATACTAGCGTACGAATTTTTTTTTTTCTTAATATAGGCCCCAGACCGAGTGAGAAAGGCCACCCTTTTCGATCGATTTTGGCACAGTTCCGAGGCTTATCGACGTTTCGGAATCATCAAACACTATACAAACAAGAGCCTTCTTTAATGAGGTTGATACGACCTAGGTCGAAATGGCAACAGCGCGGTGTATCCTGCACTTGTCGCGTGTGCTATAACCTGTTTCACTCAACAAACTAAAGAAGCTGACGATTATATACCTCGTGCAAGGAGCTCGAGGACTACACGTATGCCTTCTCAAGTTATTCGACGTCGCGGCTTCTCGCGTAGAGAGGTAGTCCTCAGATGGTCGTCGTGATCATCGCGCTCGTAGTCGGACGGCCGACCACTATGACCGCTGTCCGAGGTAACCAAGTGGGCGACGCGTCACCCCGCGGTCACTGCTGTAGGCACTGGTAGGCGCAGTGTTCCAGGCTGCTGTACGAGTTGTCGATGCACACGTCGGTCCAGTTCTGGCACGAGCCAAGGTCGGCGTCGTAAAACCACCAGCGCGAGTTGGCGAGAACGTCCACCTGGGCCGGCGGGTCGTGTTCGGCGCAGTCGATCGTGGACTCGGACACGTCGTTGTCGCACGACGGGCTGGGCGGGGCTGCGAAGTTTTTTTAATATTTGCGCGTCTAAGCTATACGTGTTCACGTCCTCGATGACGCACGAGACCTTACATGCACTTTGAACCGTGACGTCACGAGCGCAAGGCTGATTACGCCTACGTTCTGAAAAAAGCAGCAATTTTGTTCTGTAATTTCTGAATGCTATTGACATACGTTAGGGAGCAGCACGACATTGGTCAATTTACATACATACATACATACATACATACATACATACATACATACATACATACATACATACATACATACATACATATTTCCATACTTTTGTATGAGACGCACCCTCCCTCCTCCCTAAAAAATAGCCGTTCTTTGTTCGCACTTTGCAACGTAATACTAACGGCTTCGTCATTTTCGCTAAGCTTATGGTAATTTATATTGATTTTTGCGAGATGGTGTGCAGTATCTGTAAAGCGCGCGTCTTTGCCAAGACGAGACCGATACGCTTTTGACTTTCGCCTTTGTCATATTAGTGCAGCCTGCGCGGCATCTCCTATCTTCATTGGGGATAAATTTCATATATGGTGTGTCTTTTTTAGCGGCGCGAAATTTTTAAAAAATATTGCCTGTGACAGATAGCACGATTCGGACCCTTGATCTAAATTTACTCGGTGAAGCGACCATTACTTCGAGACGCAAAAATGCTTTATTGAATAATTAACGTAATTGAGCGATGCCCTTTAATGAGGGAATGAATGTTTTCTCCCAGTGACCTTTTGTGCTCCAAAAGTCTTGTGTTTACTCACCGACCCGTTTGGCCGATGTATACTTTTCCACAAGATATGGGCAAACAGTATACAACGGACGACCTGCACTTGACAAATTATTTCTTATGCTTGACCATGCACCAATAAACATTTACTTTTATTTTTGTTGAAACTCTACGATCCCGTCCGGCACATATTTTACCGAGTTTGTAAGGTGCTGAAAAAACTACTTGTAGACCATATCTGCTACATACGTTTTTTACGTCATGCGCAATCTTGTGTGCAGGTGGTATCGACACAATTTTTCTGCTGTCATTTTCTATTACGCACTTTCTGGTGGCCATTGCGCACATGACAAATCAACTTATAGGCTGATCTACACCGAACACGTTTTTTCGTATCCTGCATTTTTTAGCCCGATAAGATGTTGGCTGAAACTTTCCTATATTTTTTCCGGGCAAGACTTAGTTAAGGTCGCTCGCAGGCATGAAAAAGCTATGCCGCTTTTTACGACTTTGGAGTGTCCCGAATTGTAGCTATGTAAGCAAGGGCTTATCTGATCGTGGATTGTATGACCCGCAAACGTGGTCCGGTGTGGTAGTTAACGCCACATCTAAAAAGTGTAGCTTGCCATTTTTTGGCAACTCAACAGTGAAATCCAGTCCTGGACTGTTTGGACACTTTCAAGACCTCTTCAACTCTAATGTCCAAAACACCATGTTCGACTATAGCCAATCCTTGCTCTACAACCTTATAGCCAACCCTTGCGACTACGCCCTTGCTCCAAGGCTGTTAAAGTTTGAATCGATTGCTTTGTCAATGCTAACTAGAAAATCGTGCTAAGTACCGGAGCTGCCTTTGTGCCTATACATATACCGGACTTTTGTCTCTACATAACATTATTCCACAGTACAAAGGTGGACTCAACGTGGAAGGTTAATATTTCAAGAAAGGTATTAACTGATACGCCACACTTGACAAATTCCATCTCATCGTTGTCTTCCGTTGTACAATGCCTGACACTCCGTATAAGGGACCATGTGGAATGTTATAATACAGATCATGCACATCTATGCTGAAGAAGTCGCATCTTCCAGAGCTAGACGTGCCAGTCTTGCACTTAGTTTGGGAAGGCAACGAGACAGTCCAAATTTAATTTTTCTTTCAATCGTAGAGGGGTTGAAATTGTCTCCCGGCGCGGCAAATTACGCCATGCAAGACGCGATAGCGTGCTAGGAGGACTCACGAAAGCGCCGACGTTCCTTCTTGAACTTGCTGCTGGAATGGAGCCCGGCGCCTTCCATGTCCGCTTGCTTTCAAGTTCCTCTTCTTGTCTCGAGACGGCATAAAGTCGGGCGCTACAGTCAGTGCGCCCTATAAATGCTGATGTTGATTCCTGGGCCTGGCCTGAAGCGCTCGACAATCTGGGGTAGGCTTCCGAAAAAAAAACAACTAAATAACCATTTCTACTACTATATACTACTACTGCTGCTGCTACTACTACTACTATACTACTACTACTACTACTACTACTACTACTACTACTACTACTACTACTACTACTACCATTATTACTACTGCTACCTTCATTATGGCATATAACCACGAGGAGTATTAGCCACACAATTGACGAATAACGTAAGCTGTGATAAATAACAAAATTTCCCAGTAAAAGGGAGAAAAAGACATCATGAGAAATTATAGCGAAAATTTAAAAATAAATTGAAAATCAATGTGATAAAAATTGCAGAATAGAAAATTACGCGTGTTCTAGTTTTCGTAGCTGCTTCATGTAGCGTTCAGGAATGGGGTGGACCGAGAACGCTGTCTTTCCCAGGCCGGGAATACGGGCTCCTGAATTTCGTACGTGCCGCCTGCTTAACCTCTGTCTTAATTCCTCTTTGCTTTTCTCTAGGCCGACTTGCCCTTGCTGTTCGCCACAACAACAAAAAGAACAACGACAACAATAATTCCTGCATCATGAATCGTCATCTTAACATTCTATAACAATCCGTACTTGCTAGAAAGACAATCAATGATTGGATCATTGGCACAGCGCGAAAAGCGGTCACTTTCTCAGTCTTCGTTCCACGGCCTGTCAGACCTGTCTGCCTGTCAGACCATGGAGGACACTGTCGCTTTTCCGAGAAAGTGGACAGGGTATTCGAAATAATAATAATAATAATAATAATAATAATAATAATAATAATAATAATAATAATAATAATAATAATAATAATAATAATAATAATAATAATAATTTATTGTGCTCAGGAACAACCATGATGTCTGAGCGCTAGTGCACTCATACAAGGACAAGCAAACAAACGAAAAGATGGCAGTTGAATATAATAAAAAAAATTGGAGGACGCTTAAGTTTTACGTTTAACAGTGGAACGCGATAGCATTCAGAGATCCCCGAGTGATTCTCACGCTTCCCGGCAACTGCAGCTTATGTAACCGTAATGTTTACCGGGAAACGCTGGCGGCGAACGATATCTACGAAGGGGAGATTTCTGGTAGAAACACGGCACCTTGCGTGGGCCGCGATGTATGGATGGATGGATGCTATGAGCGTTCCCTTTGGAACGGGGCGGTGGGTTGCGCCACCAACCCCTTGCTATCATACTGCCTAATTTACTACCTAGGTTAAACAATAATAAACAAAAAAACACTATGAACTACCACACTCACGCGGCGAGGCGAGCGCCATCTGGAGATGTTGCTAGGAAATGGGCTGGCCGCTTTATGGCCTTTGAGATTTGCGCGCGCAAACCTGGGAGGCCGTGGCCGCTCTATGAATGGTAGAAACGCTGGAAAAGATTTTTTTAAGTGTTCGTGTAACATAATTATGTTTTCTCGTATATTCAAATTACAATCCGACGCTATCATGTCTGTAGGTTGTTGTAAGTCGTACTTTACGATGTTTCTACGTACTTTGCCTTGAGTGATTCAATTAGCTCACTAATTTCCTTGCGCCACAGGGAGCGCCTGCGTGGTTAGGTATGCATGATTCGAAATTCGGCTGGACACCGGATGCAGGGCGCCGGCGCCGAATTTTCTGCGGCGCGGGGCCCTTAACGCTGTCGCGTTAAAAACAATAAATAAAAAAAACAATCCTGGGAAGAAAAGCGTACATATAAAACAAGGCGCAAGGTGAATATATGTATACACAAGGCTGGATATATTGTCCCGTGGTCGTGACGTCAAAGAACACAGTAGCAATACTGTGAAAGGCAAAACTAGCTTTTATTGGGTGAACCTGTGCCCACAAAACAGGCTACACTTAAAGCACAACGAGAGCGGTGAACACAGTTGGCGATCGTCGAAAATTTGATCAACGGGTCAAGCGCTTCGGCTTTTATACATCAATCGTCCAATGTTCCAGACTAATCGCTGGGACCCGCGCGCCTTCCACAAAGTTCTACATTATTCGCGTCGTGCACACATGCAATCAGATTACACAAGTTTCGGTCACAGACAGTGGGTGGAACCAACGATAACATTCCAGAAACTTCCCACACATGCAAGCGCGTCCTGCGTTGTGCGATAACATTTGTTAGGCGGTGAAACGTGTCGCCCGATAAAGACAAGTGCACGTGTCAATATTTAACCCTTGCCTCCAGGAAATCCAGAAGTAATAAGAAGTGAAAAGAAGACAGGAAAGATGAAAAGGCGAGAGAGAAAGACGAAGATTAGAGAGGAGGACAGAAAAGGGCGACTGCCGATTTCCTCCAGGTGGGTCTGTCTGGGGGTGCCGTCTACGTGAAACAGAGGCCAAAGAGGTGTGTTGCCTCCGCAGGGGGGCCTCAAAGGTCCGAACACCCGGCATCGGCTCAACCCCCAGGATCCCCCATTCCACAGACACGGCTAATGCCACGCACGGCTACACGCGGGAGGGTCCAACCCTCACGTGCTCAGGTACGTGGTGTCGCAACACACCATTGCACCACCGCATTGCAACGCGTTGCATTGCACCACCGCATTGCAATGCGTTTCGTGCGAGTTGAAAAGTATAAAGTTGCATCAAAAGGTCCACCGAGATCATTGACCTCATGCATTTTACACAATGCTACAGAATATATAAAATAAGAAAAAAGAAATGCTTGCTGTTTTGCGTGTGAAATTCACGACTTTGGTCTTAGCAGCATTCAAATGGCATTCGAATAATGATCCACTGGGGATTGGCAGTATGTTAAAATAAATAAATGACAGTGCGCCTGTCGCTTTGTTGGCTAGCGCTCGCTCGACGACTTCAATACTCCAGAATGTCTGCGTGATGTTAAAAGCCATATCCGAAGTCGTCAAGACCGCGTAACAATATTTTTAGCCATATTGTGCTCCCACAGATCGTTGTATGTAAAGGCGTCACACTGTCCCTGAGGAACCTTTGTGACTTGGGTTCGCTTCCGCTCAGCATGGGAGACGTTTAAGGGATCCTTTTCGTCGTTGTATAGAATGGCACATTCCCAGTGGCACATACCTAGTTACACTAGTTGTCGTCAAAGGCGTTCGTTGAAGAGCGGTCCACACCTATATACAGGTACCCAGTGACTCAAGTTAGGATCAAAGAGGTTCACTGAAGACCAGTATGGACCGTACAGCACACACCCAGCGCTCCAAGTCAGCGCCAAGTAGTTTCTTCGAACCCATTCCCGCTTCTTGCAGTGATCCATGTCTGCGCGAAAGATGTTCGTTGAAGAGCGGCAAGTAACTTCTATTGGAGCCCTGTTCCCTCAACACAGCAGCCCGATGCGCTACCCGTTCGACCTCGGACCACTAAATTCTTCAGGTTCTCGAATAATTTGTCCAGAAGTCGTGACGGGGAAATAACTATTACCACCCACTTTATAGTGACGAAGCAAGAAAATTAACGTGGCCGTTAGCGAAAAAGTTGGCCCGCGGCCACAGTTTCTTACCGGTTCTCTAACAGAACGTGGCGCGCGTTGCGGGCACCTGTACGTTTGCACTCTCAAATTGCCGTTGAGAGCGCAGGAGTGGTCTGGGGACTCGCCCCCCGCAAGTCTCGCCGCACAGCGCCCGGGCAAGCGAGCGCCGACGCGACGGTCAACCAGGCAGGGGTGCAACGGTCCCGGTTGGGTCCGACCGGTGAATGCGCGCTTGAAACACCCGTCGGACGGTTTCCGGCTCCAGTGGCTGGCATTCGAGCGAGCAGCCATCGGGCCGTCACGGGACCGATCCACCGACCCCGGTCCATCATCCACATGAAACCGCTTCAGACAGCGCGGGTACTCACACCGACTCCATCGGCAGAGGGTTTCCATTACTTTCGGGCGGTACGACGCGCCCGCCGTCCGGATTCGAACCCGTCAAGCCTCCCATGTCAGCGACGATGAGGGTCGACGCTATATGTCACGCACTTCTGGCCCCATCGTCACTGCTCTGGTGATTATGGGGAGGATAAATGTGTCATATATGCCTTTGCATACAGTAGGGAAAACACGGGGAATGCGGGAGATAGAAATTCAAGACGATGAGCAAAACGAGAACAAGGTGAAAGAAGTAGCCAGCGTTTCGACAAGTGGACTTGTCTTCTTCAAGGCGTCGTATGCTTACGTCGCCTTGAAAAAATACGTCGCCTTGAAGAAGACAAGTCCACTTGTCGAAACGTTGGCTCCTTCTTTCACCTTGTTCTCGTTTTGCATACAGCAGTCACTCATGTCGACGGTAAAAGCTCAGGGTAATAGCCCAAGATGCCTCTGTGGGAGCACAATATGGCAAAAAATATTACTGGGTAATGACCACTCCGGATATGGCTTTTAAGATCACGCAGCTACTCCAGAGCCTTGAAGTCGCAGAGCGAGCGCTAGCCAACCGAGCGACAGGGTCACTGATTATTTATTTATTTATTTATTTATTTATTTATTTATTTATTTATTTATTTATTTGAACATGCTGCCAATCCATAGGGGATCACAGCAGGTGGGCATATACAGGGGGCAAATAAAATTAAGACGGAGAGAAATTTTTTTATGCACATATAGCAGGAGCCGTGTGTGTAGTAGATTTCTATTGGCAGTTAACTAGAGAAGTGTCTTCCCTTTAAAGAGTGATAGTTTTTCATCATCATACAGAGCTGTTTCACGTAGAGATCCAACACGAGCAGCAGCTATGACATCAGCGGAGGAGATTCACGAGGAAGCACTTTAGCGTACTAGCAGAGGGGCGTTGGTTTATGTTGCTTTATATAGTATAAGTTACGAATGTTGTTCATGTAGCTCAATTTACGACCCCTAGAGACAGTCGCCAACGTCTCGTTTAGAAGGTTAGAAGGTTCCATTCGTACTGTTTTTGCAAAAGGTGTAGACGCGTTGAACGTCGAGCGTGAAGTTTCTATTGCTCAGCAACTAGCACCATACTTGACATTCCTGCGTGCACCGCTAGGTGGAGCCGTAGGGGGTGTTGTTATGCCCAAACGTAAATAGAGATTCTTCATTTCGTTCAATAAATAAATCTGGTTTCATTCCTCTGCGTATGTTCAACACAAACAGTGACATCCTATTCGTGACATCACCATATAGCATCTACGTGGCGTAAACATGGCAGCTACATAATGTTGCATATTATCGGATATTACTATAAGATCGCATAACCCCATCACTGAACGTCAACACAGAGCATCTACATCGAAGGTTCTTCGTGTCCAATTCCCACGGTGTGGGTGATCTGCATATTTTATTATGGTTTCATGGCAACGTTACATTCCTATGTCCGCTACTAACACCTATCAGACACTTCGGTGAGTGAAGAACTATAACTACGGCTGCTTCCCTACGGATGTACCGAAATAACTATCGTCACAATTACTGTTGTCACTGCTAATGCGCAATACTTGTTTTATAACCTCCGGTCGTCCGATTCTGGGGCAACATCGCCCTGGTTCGCTTTTGTTGCCTTTTGTTTCGGCCTATTTTCTGTGCGAGGACGGAATCTCGGCGGCGGCAGCTTTGAAATGGGCATCCCGTGGTGAAGACCATGCTCTTTGATTAGCGCTCATGCAAACTAAAGATCGACACGCGCTGACAACGTTTAGCATTGTCATATGCTTAGTTAAGTGCCTCGAGATTACCACGTCGCATGGTTGTGGCGCGTGTATAGGAGGAAGTTCAGAGGCGGAGGCGTGCAGATTGTGCGGATAAATATGCTGAATAAGCGATAAAGAAAAAGAGAGAAGGGAAATCGATAAAGACAGAAAAAGGAAAAAACGGGCGCTGGGCGTCAGGCGTGGACTTTGCGACGCCGGCGGCACCGCTTGGCGCAGGCCCTGTACGAGGTGTAGGCCGGCCGCACGCACACGTTTCTCCACTTGCGGCATCGGCAAGAGCGCGGGTCGTAGAACCACCACTGGGGGGCGCCCTCGTCGCTCGAAGAGCAGTTGCTCCGCAAGGGGGCCGGAAGGTGATGCGTGCACCGGTGTTGCGGTGTGCCTGCGAATGCGTGATGACTATATAAAGTTTCTTGCTAAAGTCATCCGAGGAAAATGTTCAGCCATAGCGGAAACACATGGGTAGTACATGCACTTGTCTAGTCCTCGAACTAGTGCCTCGTTAAGAAGCCCCTGTGGTTTTAGTGATCAAGCTTCATCGCTCTAAATTTCAAAGCAATCGGTACTTTTCTAAGCGCTGAGGACAACGCGTTATCTAGAACACGTGCAAAATCATTTAAGATTGAGCCACTTATAACGTAATATTTTGTCGAAAGTGAGAAATTGACGACGTCACAGAACTCGTTTGGAACCTAGAAGGACAACACCTAGACAAATCCTTGTTCTACGTACAGCAATTGTTGTGAGAAACTTTATGGCAATGAGAGGTACGTGCATGAGTGCGAGATAGGCAGATGATAGCCATATGAATGGATATAGTTATATATGGTTAAATCGACAGACGTAAGCATTCTAGGAGGCTCATGCGATTAAAGGAACACTAAAGAGCAACACAAAAGCAGCTTATGTGTTTAAATTAAATTTCTGAAAAAATACCCTGCTTCCAATCATTAGGGAAAAAAAAGCTTTACTACTAGCGAACAAAAATGAACCTGGCATTACTTCCTTTTTTAATTACATTTCTAGACCTCAGCGCAGATTTTCATCACCGATTCATGGATTTGAAAGTATTTTCTCCTGCTTAAGCAGCTTAAGTGCAGAAAATGTTCTTGAACTTTGCTAGGTTGAATCCTTTCTTTTAGAATACAACGTAGTTTCAGTTTCAGTTTATTATTCGTTCATAATAATTGGTTACAAAAAATGGTATACAGACAAGGGTCCCAAAGTCAGAGACTGCACCGGGACCCTTGGATTAGAAATTATATAAAAAGATAAAGCGGAATACAGAGCAGAGAAACTAAATATGAAATAAGCAAAATATAATAAAGAAACTAACTCAGATGACACACACACAAAAAGCAAAAGGAAGAGGAAAGATGCGCCATCATCGCTAATTACACAGCTACTAATTAGCTGAATTTACCAGCTAAATTTACCGCAAATAACTATACCAGAGCACTGTAGAAATCAGCCTCCTTGATGGAGAACAGGTGGGGGAAGTCCCGGACGACGTCGCTACCAGCCTTTGGTCTTTGCGCGTAATGCATCATATACCTTGGTAGGAGTGAGTGTTAAAGGATGGCGGCCAGCACGTCGCACACAGCGACTGCAGCGCGAAAATACATGGCCTTCGAGATCCGGTTTCCGTTACTCTGATGGAGCCGTCATTAGTGCGCGTGCGATGTCACGTGGAAACCACTAGTCTCTCCTACACAAAATTACTGCAGGGCGCTACGGTGCTGCAATTGTTCAACTACCTTAAGAATTGTGGTTAGTGAATGGTTCTGTTTCATCTTCGTGCTTTGCCGTTCCAGACTTCCTTGAGGCACTATTTGTTGCGCTTTGACCTTCTAAATCTTCAGGTGATCGTGGTTTTCTAAAGACAGTCATGGCGCTTAGACGCTGCGCGCATGAGCAACCACTGCAAATTGTTACACTTACAAAGTGATACCTCGCTGAAAATAAGCCAATTTCAAAACAAGAAAGCAGTTTGAAGGCAGAAAAACGAAGGTTTAAGAAAATCTATGCACGGCACACCATTTGCACGTTGGCTGAACAGAAGTACTTGATTGAGGCTTCTGCTATAGAGAGAAGCCCCAGCGTTCCGTCTAGTAATCTCTTAAAGTTCATAGAGGACACTATACTAGAGCAGACTAGCGCCCACTGGCTGAGGTCGACCTCTTTGCCTCTCCTGTAAATAAATTCTCTCTCCTTAACGCATGCTGCAGGTTAACCTAATATTCCACTATAGAGTCCATTTAAAGATTTCCGAAGAAGATGAGGTACTACCTCGTTCGCAGTGTCGCGCGCACGTTTTTTTCTCGGCGAAGTGGGCACGTGATTTTTCCAGACAGAACGCCTCGGGTGTCCACTCGAGGCAGGAGCCGTGCAGAAAGTACCAGGGCCGACCCGACGCGTTCCCGTCCACGCCGCGCCACTGGTCAAAACGATCAGCCGCAGGGAACGTTTCGTTGACCAGGCACTTGTGGAACACTGGCTGCTTTCGGCACTCTTAGCGAAGACAAAAACAGAAAAAGAAAGAAAATAAGCAGGCATCAGCGACTGATAGGGCTTGAAACGCAATGAAGGTGCGTTCGCACAGCCGACCGGGAGAGGGAGCAGGAGGGGGGGGGAGGGGTGCTAAACCGGGCATCAAGTGCCGCCATGCTGTCATACTCGCCATCTTGTAAGCCCTGATTGGTCCAGACGGCTGGCCTCTTTTATTGGTTCAAAGTGCTGCCATTGCAGAATTTGTTAATGTGACGGAACTTTGCAATCACAATAGCGGCCCCGGAACGGGGATCAATGAGTGACTCGCGGTGACCGATGTTAAGAATGTCAAGCGCGACCTGCACATCGCCACACCAAAATGTCTCGTGGTTGGTAGCGTTCACGCCTGCATCGTACCTCAATCGCCACGTAAAATGACAGTCAGCGCATTCCGACATCCTTCTCCGGCATCGGTGACCGGTTCAGCGGCTTTGCGAATTCAGTCGTGGAGCTGGAAGATTGAGCTGCGAGCGACTTAACCCAAACCATTGTATTTATTTAGACCGAAGCTACTATTTCGGTTCAACTCAGTCATGCCATCTCTACGGATTCGCCGTGTTGAATGTGCTATCTTCTCAGAAACTACTATGCTTCTTGGTGTTGCGCACAACGTCGTCTTCGTATCCTACAACGTTGCCTGCAGGGGCCTCCAAAACACTGCATGCGAAAAATACCGCCGCCTGTGTGCTTTGTACAAATTGCCTTGTTCCAAAGCTGCGCCGTAATGCCCTGCTTAGTGCGCCCGTCACCAAACTATTAATGTCATGAGTTTTATTCCCAGTTGCGCGGTATGCTCTGGTACTTACGCACCATATTCTAGAACGTTCATCCACTCCACACTTCACCTCGACTCGGACAAGTTGATGGCAGCGCTACCCCTCGACAGAAATGGACACTGAACTTCGTGAAACTTGCCAAGGTTGATGACTGGGCGCATTGGTATAGCATATCAGAGGTTGGATTGCGCAACATATCGTGGTCATACACGGTGATTATCAATAAGTATAGCGCCATCAACGGCCAAGGGGAGGAGATGTGCTCAACTCAGTGGAGTGACGGAAAAGCTTCGAGTCGAGCATCGTTTGAGAATACGGGCACTATGCAAGAGACACGAAGCGAACTTCAGCGGTGAACATGCCCTCCAATGGATAGCCGAGATGGCGGAGAAATTAGCCACAGTGCCACCACCGACGGCGTACACGTATTAGAGCTAGCTGGTGCATACGGCCACGAAAAATGCCCCGGGACTAGGTATTAACCACATCCCTACAAAGGACGAACGAGGCAGTTATCTGAATTTGCACCGCTTCTACCGATGACAAGCTGGGGTCGTCCATACGGATACCTACAAACACAGTTTCGGCTTCACCGCGCATAAGCCAGTTCGGGAATAAGACATGCGGGCATTCATCAAAGTCATAGTACTGCTCCATTTTGCTGCAAAGAATGCGCTTTCGTTGCTAACCTTGTCGCTTTTGAGCTCTGCAGTGAAATCTATTATTTATGAAATTAAGCAACTCTCAGTTCTTTTAGATATAATTTTTAAAGCCCTGTTCTGAAACAAAGATATTCAACAGTGTTATTTTTAATGCGTTGGCATTCTATGGGTACTTCACGCTTTTTCCTGGGGCTATCTATGTATGTCTGTATCTAACCGTTTTCCCGCCTACTTGGGTCCCTGAGTAGCCATTTGCCGAATGGGTAGCGCATCACGCTGCTTTGCTGAGGCTGCAAGGTTGGAAACCAACCATCGGACCAACTAGGGCCACTGAGTATGTGACGATGTGTACGTGCCGCTCTTCGACGAACCTCTTACGCCGACATGGTTTACTGTAGACGCGGAACTGGGTAGTTACGCCAGTTACAAACCGCAACTTTTCCAAATCTTGTCTCTCTCAATAAATTCTACCCACACTGTTATGCAGATCGTTGCCCTGGCTGTGGCAGCTCGCCCACAATCTTCCACGTCACGATTGAGTGCACTGCAAACCTCTTTCCTCCCTTGCCAACTCTCCTTTACCCCCTACGCAACATAAATGAAACATATTTCAGTCAAATCGGTGCAGCGGTTGCCTTATAAAAGCATTTCTGCGTTTTACATGTTCAGAGTTTGGCCCCGAGCTGAAGATCGAATAGTAGACGCCAGACAATCCTGACGTTGCACTATCAGCGAAAGCAGCCTGTCAATAGTATGCGCAGCACTTATGAACGAAAACCTTTGCGACCTCGGCTCCAGTGTCACCGACACCAGCCGCGATGGCGGCGAAAATAAAAAAAAAGTGACAACAGTTCGAAAAACAGTTTGTGCCCTACAAAATTTACTGGTAGTTACTCAGGTGCTGTGATCTTTCAGGTGCCATGGAAGTGATCCGTAGTAAAACCGCCGTCAAAGCTAAGATGAACAACGAAGACACATTTAGATAGCGGCTTGAATTTCACACTAGCTGTAAAGAGAATTGAATTGCGAGATTTTACGTGCGAAGACCACGATTCGTTTATGAGGCGCGCCGTAGTGGGAAACTGCGGATTAATTTTGACCACGCTCTTTAACGTGCCCCCATTGCACGGAACACGGGCGTTTTTGCATTTCGCCCCCATATAAATGCAGCCGCCGTGGCCGAGATTTGACCCCGCGACCTCGTGCTTAGCAGCGCAGCGGCATAGCCGCTAAGTCACTGTGGCGGATCAGGTCGTAAAGAAAAAACATTGCATGCTTTGGAGAAAAAGACGCATTGAGCTAGCGCATACAAGGCATTAATTTTCGTAAATAAAAAAGAAAAGCATTTTGGGCCCTAAATCGAAATTCTGCTTCCTACACGCACAGGAATTTAACTCTCTCTCTCTCTCTCACTCTCTCTCACTCACTCAAATACAACCACCTTCACTCAAATCGGTTTAGGGGGTTATCTAAAGAAACATTTCCGTGTTTTAAATGTATCCCGAGAGGTGGCATCGGAGTCGATGCCGAGCTGAAGCTTCCGAGCTAAAGCTTCCTCTTAAGGAACATTTGTTGTGACGGCATGGGGCGTGGCATGATCAGCAAGAGCCACAGCACCACCACTTGGCCTGTGCGGGGCGCGTTTAAGTGGCGCTTACCGGCTGGCAGTCCGGTTGAGCGATGGCGAAGGTGGCTGGTGTAGGCGGTCGAATCGGTCACCGTGGTGGACTCCTCGACCGTGGGGCGAAGTCGACCTGGCTCTCCTGGAAGGGAGGAGTCACGCGGCGTTTAGGTTAAAGACGGGGATAACGAAGGGACGACACAACACCAACAACAACAGCAACAACAGCAAAAGCAACAACAGCAAAAGCAACAACAGCAAAAGCAACAGCAATAACAGCAACAGCAATAACAGCAACAGCAATGACAACAGCAATGACAACAAAAATAACAACAACAATAACAACAACAATAACAATAACAATAACAACAACAATAACAACAACAATAATAATAATAATCCAGCGCGCCTCTATCTCATCGTGAAACTGACCGACGTTCATTGCCACGTATACGAGATAAAGCATGAGCAGGCCCAGAAAGCCAGCGGTTGCGAACGCCACGCAGCAGATGAACACCATGACACGGTGGACGTGCTCCCTCATCCTGCGCCAGGAGGAGGCGAACAGTGTGGCGTTAAATGCGTGAGGAAAAAAAAAGCATAAGAAAGCGCCAACGAATCTATTCTTTGGCATTTGAGTGCACTCACTCACTCACTCACTCACTCACTCACTCACTCACTCACTCACTCACTCACTCACTCACTCACTCACTCACTCACTCACTCACTCACTCACTCACTCACTCACTCACTCACTCACTCACTCACTCACTCACCCAAATTAACAAACAAACGAACTTCCGAGAAGGTGTACCTGGAATTTATTTGTCACTTGAAAACTTGGCTGACCTAGTTCATACGACCTTCAGCTGTTGTTTGTAATAACATGTACCATGGAAGCGTGATGCAGGATATATCAGACAGGACCAGTTGTTCGTTTCCAGAAATATAGGCTTTGCTCAACTAATTTCATTTATCGTTCGACAATTACTCATTCCCACCACACGCACCCCCTGCTCATGCGCGTATCGTATATCACCGATCCTTCTCTTGGAAACCGCGGGCTTCGCGCAGGAATTCTGGCTGGGCCCATCGTCGCGACCATGCAAACACAAAATGAGTTACGTAAGCGCGCACTTTATCGCACTGCTATTGGTACATATCATGGGACAATCTTAAAGTTACGCCCTTTTGTCCTCTATGTCCGATATACATTGCGGGTTCGGTCGAGCAAGCATGAACATGTACCACTGGGTTATCTGATATACAGGATTTCCCAACTATCATGCGCCAATATCTTTCATAGCCCTATGCGCATCGCCACCTTATATCCTTCCCCCTACACGCATATCTCACCGCACCAGCCGTCAGCTACAGGTTGCCCGTCCACGCTTACGAACTGTCATGTTCAAATTCTTTTTTCCTCGCACAGCTGCATATTGGAACGGCCTTCCTAACTACGTTGCTGTCATCATGTGCCCATCGAAGTTCGTTGAAAATGTAAAATACTTCCTGTTATTTTGACTATGTATTTTTGTTCTTGCCAACCCTTATGTAACACCCCATTTTTTGGGCCTTTAAGGTAATAAAATGAAATGAAACGAAATGAAATGCGCCAATATTTAAGAACATGCGAATGCAACATAGCTGGACAGAAAAAAAAGGTCATGTTTGCCGTTGCTTGGAGATAGATGATATTTTTTATTCTGCCTAATTACATAATTAGCCTTAATCAATTAGTTAAACAACTTCTCAAATATCATTTATATGAGAAGTGTCAATAAGACAATTCTAGAGCAGCATGAAAAACTCCCGATACGGCTTTCTGTTGCTCAATACGTGCTACATAAAAGTGTTTTTCCGAGCATGAAAGATGCCCGCGTAATACTGCCGCGCGAGTGGCCAATCTAGGCACTTTGCGTGTATTCGCGGGCCTCTTTCACGCTCGGAAAAACACTTTTATGTAGCACGTATTGAGCAACAGAAAGCCGTATCGGGAGTTTTTCATGCTGCTATACAATTTTCTCATTGCCACTTTTCATCTAACTATAATAATTGATAAGTTGATTAACTAATTAAGACTAATGATGCAATTAGACGGAATGCAAAAGACAATCGGAATATCCCCAAGCGACAGCAGACAACATTTCTCTGGTTCCGTCTAGCTACGTGACATTCGTATATTTTAAAATCTTGGTGCGTGATAGTTGGTAAAAGGATGGACAGTTGGGCGAGTGAGTTTTTCATGCTGCTATACAATTTTCTCATTGCCACTTTACATCTAACTATAATAATTGATAAGTTGATAAACTGATTAAGACTAATTATGTAATTAGACGGAATGCAAAAGACAATCGGAATATCCCCAAGCGACGGGAGACAACATTTCCCTGGTTCCGTCTAGCTACGTGACATTCGTATATCTTAAAATCTTGGTGCGTGATAGTTGGTAAAAGGATGGACAGTTGGGCGAGTTGGTACGGTAACATATTATTGGTTTGTAGCGCGAAGTAACACAGACGAAGACTAGAGGAAGACAGGGCGAGCGCTCGGTCCTGCCTTCTAGTTTTCGCATGTGTCACTTCGCGCTACAAACCGAGAATGTGATAGTTGGGACACCCTACTTAACGAAAAGCTTAGAGCTGCGTAAGCTTGCAAGCTTGTTGCTTGCGTAAGCTTAAACCTTGCGCAAGCAACAAAAGCCATAGGTATCTGCCCGAAATGACAACTTGGGTAGCTCGGTATGTTCAAGTGGCCATGCCACTGGGTATCTCTTCAGTCTTGTCCAATCTCCCATAAGGGGTTTGTGCAACTGTGGTACACAGGGGTATAGGAGCCTTCAATGCATTTAAATATATGTCGCACTGCTCTGTGCATGCACCAGTAACCAACATGATTCACCCGACAAACATCACATACATCGCATTCGTCCTCGCGACAAAAAACAAAGTCAGCAGGAGACAAGGCTGTGCTAGTGTCGTCAGCTACGGTGGATACCTGGCTATCTGATCAAGCAAGCTTCGCGTCATGTAGATTCCAACATTGCGTTCTATCTGTCGGTGTGCTTACGTACAGTGTAGACAAGGACAAATAGCGATCATTTGTGGCTGCGTTTAGATAGGTTCGCTGAAATGCTGTCAGTCACAAGAAAAGACACTGAATATGCCACGAGCTCATAATGCGAAAAGCTCCACCTCGAGCCTCGTTGAATACGTGCGTGTGGCCACGCAGACCGCTGCGACGCTATAAAGTTCACCATATATATTAACAGCAGTCACAAAGAATTTTAAATTCAGCAGCAGCAGCTACATACGGCCGATTACATACAAGTCTATACAAGTCTTTTTCTGCTCCAGCCTTGCCACGGCAGCACAGAAATGTCAAGTCACGCTTACAGCTGGGTCTGATGTCCAAGACGCTCTTCTCCGTAGATCAGTTGGTCAAGCGCCCCTGCGCAGGTAATAGAAGTGTACAGTTCATTCATTCGAACCTATAATAAGCAAACTGTACCGGCGCTTACGCTTCCGTCTTAGAATGCAGTTAAAATGAGCGTAAAGTCCTCTTCATAATAATTACGCAATTAGAATTGATCTTTTAACCACGTAATTGGCTTGCCTAGTGGCGACATCTGGTTTTGCCGCCCCAGCAGTCACTAGGAAACTGGATACAAAATAATCGCGCAGAGCTGTGATTTATCTCCCGGAAGCAATTTCCCATTGGTCGGAAGCAAGTCGTCGTGCCTGGCCTAAATCAATCCAACCTTACCAGTTTTCTCTTTTTTCTTTTTTTCTTACTGGCAGAAGCGGCCTGACCGGTAAGTCGAAGTACATCAGCCGATCGTCTGTGCGGGTGTGTTCCCACGCATGGCCACGCTGGCCGCTATAACTCTCGTTATTGGGAGCACGTTATTTATACAAGAGTCGGCGAAGATTCGAACTGACTGGGGCGGTCCTCTGTACTCTCCGACGCCAAAAAGCATAATGCGCACTCTATATCAAGCCACGGTTCCCTCTTCCGTGCTCTGTCTGCACACGTAGTGATTGGTGTAGTTTAAGTTTAGCCTACACAATGAGATAGATACGCCAGCGATTGCAACAACTCTTTGCACGCACGTGTCTCGTATTGTTTGCATGTCACGACTCAATGTCAAGCGATTTGGATAGTTTCTTATCACACAAGCTAATTAAGTGCGCTTACACACTTGGGAGTATGTTTATGAACACAATCAGTGAACGCCGTGTTCTCGGTAAACCCGTCCCGCCGTTGAAAGAGCCGTTGTTTGAAGGTGTGCGTGAATATTCGCAACTTTTGAGTAACGAATCGAATAGCGGCCTATTCGCTTCGCTCTTTGAAACAAACAAGACAATATTCGAGTTCTTTGAAAGTAGTAACTTCCAAATGTAAATCAGTGACTCTACCAAGTCTTCGAATTCAACAGCCACAATTTAGGAACACCCAAGAATTTTTTCGACAGTTCTTAAATATTTCAAATGGCGAACTCCGCACTATCAAATTTGAAGCAAGGTATGACAAATACCATCCCGGCTTCCGTACAAGGCATAAAACACGATACGTTATTTAGCGGAGCACGCAATACGTAGCTCAGGAAACCAGACATTTTCTGCGAGAACGAAACCAATTATTTGTTCCTAATGCACTGTTTGTTTTAATAAAAATCACTTTATAACGTGTAATGTGAAAAAGGATACCTTATGACAATGCGAATACCACGACCTCAAAATATTTTATAAAAAATGTGAGCACAGGTGTCGAGCATTCGAAGACAATTCGAAATATGTTCGATATTCGATTGTGTTCATTTCTGGCATTATCCGATAAGTAATAAATTGTCTCAAAATTAGCATTCGCACGCCCCTTATTAATAGGATACAGGTTCTTTCTTTTACGCAGACGATAATTGTTTTTTGCTTCGATGAGCCAGAGCAGACGACAAGACAACGTTTAAGAAACTCTGATGGTCGTTAGACTCTGTTGGACTCGGAGAAACGTTGCCCGCATAAAAGGTGGAACCTAGGATCTGCGATGGAGGAACCCCTGACCCACGATAAACTGGTGACGTGACGCGTTTCGTCAAGCTTTCACGTGCGAGAAAACTAAAAATAGAAGTTAATGGAGCACTCGGCTGTCGCACTTACGGCGCCAGGACATATTCATGGTGGATCGTCGGTGAAGGGACTGCGTCCTGGAACGAACGGGTCCTGACGGCTCACGCACCAAAGCGCTTCTTCTTTCTTTTCCACGCGCCGCCTTTTTCTCGAGACGATACAGGAAGTTGATGAGCACGGGCTCGGTAGCACAGCGGTGAAATTGCCCATGTTGTCTACTAAGGAAATCTGGAAAAAGAGCATCTATCGGAAGGTCGGATGCTTCAAGGAACTTGCTGAACTATTCCACTAGTATAGTCTTCTTAGTAAACGGACAGTCCACAGGGATGACGATGATGATTATGATGGTAACCTTCAAGGCCACTCAGGAGGTCTGGCAAAGAGCCGAGAGGATTTCATGAATGTATTAGTGCCACAATGACGTTTATTACATCGTGACAATCATTAGCAGATGTACACATGAAAAATAAATGATAACAATCTGGAAACTGCGTCATCTTTAAGCAAAAAAGGAAAGCATCCTATGTGAGGACAGCTTTTTAAAGGTACCGTTTCGGCATCCAGGACTCTTTTTCTTGGAGGTTCTTCTTTTGAAATTGCCATACTTAGATCCTTGCTCAGCTGTTTCTGCTTCTTTTGAGGCTGCTTTCTTGCTAATATCTCAGCACGTACATCATGTACTTTCCCACTAATTTAAGCCTGGCCCTAGTGTTTCCGTTCAGTTTCAGTCACCAGCAAATGCCTTCCTTTCTCTAGTGCTATCCAACTTTTGACCAATCCTCCAGAGTGGGTTTGCGTCATCAGCAGGGGCACATCAAACTCAAGCTGCTCTACATTTTGCAGTGAAGCGTGTGACTTGATGCTCTATAGAGAAGAGGGTTTCCACAAGAGTGTGTACTCCCTTTAGTGTTTTCAGAAAGCTGCAATATGTTTGGAAAATCATATTGCGCTTCATGCTTCATGGTTCTTCACAACAAACAACCAAGAAGCGCTTTGCGGGCAAAATGAATTGGAGCACGGGAGCCGTGGTCGAACTGCCTCCCTATGGCTTCTGGCAGCCTCAAGGCTGCTTAAGGGGAGTGTGGTCGAACTTCAATGATCGCCGACCTGCGTGCGTACGTAATCCAATATTTTGTTTTCCTTTGAGGCTGATGGAGGGCAAATGAATGCAGCTGGGGCACAGCTCCCGTGTTCCGATTATTTATGTCCACACCTGTACATGACAGAGCAATTGCGCCGGTCTCGACTGCCAGCGTAACCCAGCTTTTGGAACTCTACCGTGGAGCCGAGTGGGTACTTTTTTCGTGCTCCCTGAGATCCACGGGACAGTGAGCGAGTACTTTCTGGGGCTGCTGCTGCTGATGATGATGAGCATTCAAGATATGGCACGTACTCGCAACAGTGGATGGGCCAAGGTCGGGTGGTTTAAAGGTATTGATATTTACTGGAACGAATAGAGAGTTGAAAACGTTCAGAAACCTCGGAGGAAATTATCATTTATGAAAACATTAGGACCAGATGTACAGATGATTGCATTTGAAAGAAATAAAATAAGGTCCCTCTGAGCAATTCAGGCTGGAAGGAATTTAAGAACACAATAGGGGATTGTAGAAAAAACGGTGATCAGCATGGTAGCCTTTTTGTAGGTTAGATGTAATCCCACACAGTGTACAACACATCCTTGCGGCTAAAACCTACTGCTGAAGCCCCGAGCGAGAGCAGGACCAAAACTCCTTATTTATTCGAAGATAACGAACCGTTGCTTCAAGTGACCTACATTTCTGCTCTTCTTCACCGTCATTTCTTTCTATTTTTCTTGCCCGCCATATTGCGAATAACGACCATGTTGTGAGACATCAACAACAATAACCACGCTTTTCCACCTACCAGAAATTGGGATTGAGCTCGTGATCCTGCGGCAGTTTGCATGACCACTCAGCTATCGCGCAACGGTGGCGTTTGGCAATCAGCTTCGGGAAGTAGACTCCGCGACTGGCGGCGCGTCTGTGCGCGGATTTCGGAGGCCACGACGGGTGATACCGCCGTTTATAAAGCTTTAAAGGATCTATAAACGATGGGTGATACTGCAGCGAACGAGGATGAGGCACTGCGCATCGCAAGGAGCTTCTTCTTGATGAGAGGGCGAGAGAGAGAGAGAGAGAGAGTAAGCGAAGCAAGACAGGAAAGGACAGCGCAGGGCGCTCTAGACTCCAACAACTGAAGTCTAGCGCTCTGTCTTGTCCCAACTTTTTCTCCTTCAGCTTAGTTCGCGCTAGTGACTATGTCACAGCAATTGAGTCTGCACCAACTAGCCCAACTATCTTTGTTGGGTCTCGCCGACGTCGCGGGCGTGGAATTTAAAAATTGAGAGCTTTGCCTTTCGTTGTCCCCACTGATAATAACATTTCATCCCTATAAAATGCGGGAATAAAGTATTTAACATAATATGACGCTACTCTAAAGTGAAAAAAAAAATGTTTTGCTTTGATGCTTCCTTAAGCGCAGGTGGAAGCGATGCGTGGTCGCCTCACTCCAGCTATGTATACGACCTCACTTACTAGCATTGGACGCATCCCCAAATATGTTTTTTTCTCGTCTTCACGAGCATTTTCCGGCGCAGCGCGCGATCGTCCACAGAACCACCAAACCAACACATTTCACGTCATTTGCATTCGTTTATGCAAATTACAAGCCTCCTCGGGCTACAAAAACCTAAGCAGCAGCGAAGGGAGACGAGCTTCGTTTTCAGTGGCTATTGGTGGCCTGAGAAGCATGGGCGAGTAGTCAACGGAGTGTTCCAAGCAAAAAATAAAATAAAAAAAACAATACAAAAAGGAAGAACGCGAATGTCAAAACGCGTATTTGTCTTGCGCCGGCTACAGATAAGGCTAATGGATGGCGGCACGGGCTTCGCGACCTGACGTTCTGAGCAAACACGAGGCGCTAAGAGGCACTTTTATTTTTGTCGTCTCCCCCAACCCTAAAGTTTAGATAACAGGGGACCGGTGGGTTACCGTAACCGAACAAACTACGCCTGGCCTAGCGGCTGCTTACGCGGCTTTGCTGGCGTGCTTGTGTGTCGGCTGAGAGATTGCGAAGAGTGCAAGCAAATTGACGAAACTATGGCGCCGACCGCGGCTTTGTGCAACCGTGCACGGCTTGTCGGCTGCGGCCGGTTGTCTTGCTCAGGGGATTTGATGAGATACCAATATTTTGTTGATGTTTACAATAGAATGAACAAAAACGCCCTTCCATATCAATTTATTCATAGCGAGTGCCTCGAATCTGGTAGCCTTGATGCCTCAATAGGTAGCATGCGAGGGTTTATCAGTCACGTGCCTACTCACCTGAGATCACGTGTTACGTGACGCCATCGGGCTAAGAAAGGATGCTCCATATCCGCCCTCCATCGCTCTGAGTGGCGCTGGCTAACACTCCTATAGGACTAGCCTTAGTAAACACAAATACATAAGTTAGTGGGCGTATCGAGAGCCGAAGCCGTAGCACAATTGGTAGTGCAACGCACGCAGAATGCGGATGTTGGGGATTCGGCTCCCACAGCGATAAGTTATATTTTCGTCCACTTTCATTTCCCCTTCTTTATTTTCTACATATTAATTTCAAATATAGCTAATTTCCCCGGTGCTTTTCTTCGCTTCATTCGCTGTTGGCTTCATGTGGTCATGATTAAGAAAATCGAGCCCCTGGGTTTCCGTTCTTCTCTTCCATATCATGGAAAATGAGAAAACTTGTTCACTGTTATTTCCAACCGTGGAGAATGCACTCGTGCAAAAAAAGATAAAGAAAGAAACTACAAAATGCTATTTGTAAAAAAAAAAATAACATACAGAGGATTAGCCTTCATTTTTTCGATCAATCAATCATTCAAACAAGCGAGCAAACAAGCAAACCAACAAAAATCCCAAAGGCCTGCTTGTAGGCATTAACTCGCGCCACATCAGATCTCGCCCTTTGCTCAAGACAACCGCTCAGGTCCGGACGAAGGCATATTATGGAGCGAGATTCACCTTCTCGGGAAGCAACCGCGAGGTTGCAACCAGCACTGAAACAAGGCCCATGCCCAAAACAAGGCGTGGAGTCCGCGCATGCCTCCGAAATCAGCAACTCTTGAGGACCAACAAACTCTTCTTCCTTATAAGCCCCAAAGCCCAGTCGTTGCACAACGCACAAATATTGGCGACGCGGCTGGGCGGAAGAACGGAGGTGACGGCGAACGCGATTTTCTGGAGCGCATTTTTTTTAGCCTCGCCACTGGCTTCCACGTCCCTCGATGAACAGGCAAGAAAACCAAGCAACCAACCAGCACTCAATGAAGAAATGAAGAAAGCTATGTACATGAGGGACTACTCGAAGTGTCTGCGTTAATCTAAACGTTTATCACCTTGTAGCATGCACTTTTTTGTTTGCTTCCCTCCGTTTGCCGCCGAATCTCGTTCGCTTTACGCCTGTCCAGGGCGCCGGAATGTCGCGTGTTGTACGCATACGCGGCGCTAATGGCATAGCCGTGTCTGTTCTTGCGTCAGCAACGCCTAATGGAAGAGAATATAGCGACGAAGAGGTTTGAGAAGTCGAACCCCGGCATATGAAATTCCCTCCAACTTGTTGCTGTTGTTTCCTCACAGACTATGCCGCGTATCCGCGATTGCATTGGAATTGTCCAGCGTTTCCTTAAAAAAAAAAGCAAGCGCAAATTCATTTGCACCCGAACAAAGTCAGGAATGAAAGCGAGGTAGGAGAGCAAGCAATCCACAGTTGAAGCAGAACGTCGATCTCCTCCTTCTCCGTTTGGCGTTGGTCTTTTCTGCTGTTATCCATTCTACGCTGTGGACATTAAAGTGCGGCAGAATTGGTGCTTAGGAAATCAGGATATGCAGCCGTAGCGATAGAGAGAGGAACGCGTTCTTGCGTCGCTCGGTGCAGAACCAACTCTACGTATATGGCGTCGACTGCGCGCCTTCGATGGCGTCTAGCGGTGTCGATTACATCGACCGTCTCGCGTTCGGAAAGCCTCCTTTTGTCGGCGAGGACGCAAAGTAAGGAGATTTATATGCGTTCTTTTATTGTTGAATTCACGTTCCCAGTCTCGATTTCTTTTTATTTCTTGCTCTTCCTTTGCGTTACTTCCGCGGTGTGGTCGCACGCTTCAAAGCGAAGCGTGCATTAGAGTTGGAAGTCAGTCGGCGTTCGCCACGGGTAGCCAGCCTGTCGAATATCACTTCGCGTCCGCACGGATAGGCGTCATTGCCTTTAATTTTTTTTTTCTCCGGCGTCGCCGCACGGGATAATGTGGGAATAAAATTATGCGTAAGCATGGAGGCCAGTTTTGTGCAGGTGCTGCAATAGCGACTTATGAAACGCATTGCCCACGAGCCACCGCTGATATATTGTCAGGTTGGTTAGTTCTTAGCTTCACATCTGCATGATTTCGCGGACCGTCTTTAGTCGAGGGCACGTCCAAAGCAGATGACGCACGTCCGTTGGAGGTACTCAGGGGCGGATCACTTCGGACACTGGACATATTCTTCATATGCAACATAATACAATACAATAAACATAGTAGACACCATGTCTACTAACATGAAGATGGTAGACACCATGTTCATGTGATCTTGTACATGGTGTACAAGTGACGCAATGCACGGCCGGCCGATCTTTGCGTCGACGTAGGCAGAGCGGATGTATAGGACCACGGGCGAAGCACGAAAATCGGCGAACTGCCCCAGGAGGGTTTTGCATTTACCTGGACTTGTCCTATTGCGTATTGAATGTGCGCGGATTGCCTATATGTACAAAGGTAAAAGCTTCCTTTTCGTCTTTTGGGGTTCGTACGTATTCCGCTTCGAATTGAATTTTCTGGGAATGTCTATAGGCACTACGGATAAGAGAAAATGTATGACGCTATTATTCCGCAGGCTCTCTGTTAATATTAAATAATAATAATAATAATAATAATAATTGCTATCGTCACTATCGTCATTCCCATCAACATCCTTATGTATGCCCACCGCTGGACTAAAGCAACTTCGAAAGCCAATTCTGTGTCGTCCTCGAGCACGGTCGCAGCTAGTTCGCATAAAAACACGTAAGCGAGGTGACACAAAGGCACGCTAGGTCAGGCAAAGAAAGGTATTGCGTGTTGTTCGAAATACTGTTTAATGTCCGCGCACACAAACACAAAGAAGGTATACGCCAAGGAAAACAACAGTTAAGAGACTCTATTTGCTTCGTTGAACTGTCCGCTTCCACCGCAGCGCGAACGGCGTGTTCGTATAGCTGACTACTCTGGGATTTCAACGTATAATAATCGTATATTGTGCGACATGTTTTATAGCCTTATAGATACAACAGGATGTCATTTGACGTTTCCGCAGGGCGTTAGTCGCCGTGGTGCGGCACCAGGCAGATTATCTTGCACTGGCCGACCGAGCGGAAGGCGTTGTAGGCGCACATGATGGCGGGCGCCCACCGGGCGCAGACGCGCTGCACGCGGTCGTAGTACCAGAACCGGCGCGGGTTGTCCTGCGACGAGCTGGAGCAGGGCCGCAGGAATCGCTCCGTGACCAGTGCCAGGCAGCGCTTGTCCCTGCGCACTGGAAGAATACGAATGTTTGGGCTTTTTCGTCTTTCTTGAGGCCGACTGGCCTGTGTCAACGTCGTTGACTCGCTCAGGCCCTGCGCATGCGTGCGCGAGCTCACCGCGGCTTTCCTCCCCTCCCCTCACTCTCTCTCTATCTTATCTATTCCCTCTTCCCCATCACCCTGAGTAGGGTAGCCAACCGGACGCATTTCTCGTGAACATCTCTGCCTTCTCTCTTTACTTCCTCCTACTCTTCCTCCTTCGGGTATATGAGGCATGGGGCACTGTAAGCTGATTTACACCCTTGAGTGTCCTTAAGGATGCAAGTTAGCCTGTAACTCGCATTCTTACATCCATAAGGGTGTCGGTTATAGCCGGTAAAGCACCCGTAAGTCTTCAAATTCGTCTACAGTGAGGAGGCAATTTCGAAAGAGCTTTTCGTTGGTAAGCGCAGCTCAGCTCCTCCAATGAAGATGACACTGCGTTTCAAATTTCAACAGAGAATTCTAGGTTTGCGTGAGACATTGCACGTTATACGTCATGCGTGATACGTTATTGTGATAGCTGACGTGGTGAACCCTCTGCGCATGAGCTACGTTTCCTTTGAGCAGGGGTATAATAGACATGCCCAGATATCAGTGGTTTATCATGTCGTGATCGTGTACCGGCCGTGCTACAGAGCATAGAATCAAGGCAATCGCGCAATTAAGAATGAGGATTTTAGAGTGCGCCGCATCGCCAACGCATGACGAACGATAATCCTGTGGCACTAGATTCCAACTGGAAATAAAAGGAATTCGCTGCCTTCGGCTTCGCGCCGTCTCTCTATAGGCCTATCAGGGTCAAACCAAACAGCTGATATTCATATAACGCCAAAACACTCCTAATAGTTTGTCGTTCTCACTCATCAGCTTAGACGGGTTGAATTGATTGCTGACTTAAGCACTGTTTTTGTGCTGTCGCTAGGTAGTGCAAGTAGCAACGGCAAATTCGGATCGAAGCTGTGCGGTCCTTATTGGTTCGGGCCAGTTCGGACGCTGCCATCTTGTTACGCAATCACGGCAGCTTGCAGCGGCAGACGCGCCTACGCAGTGTGCCTAAATTATCACGAATCATGGTAACATATCACGAAAAGCTTAATATATCTGTTAACTCTCGTCAGTTATTCCAACTACGGGGCGTTGTTTGAGAAACTCACTTTCGGTGCGGTGTATTCTTCATGACGGCGAAAAAAAAAATGCTTTGAAATACGTGACATAACAAAGACACAGCGGAACCCGCGCGAAATTTAGAACACTGCAATCTATGGCGATTTTTTCAGTAATAAACTCAACATTTCCACACCAAACGAACAAAAAGTTCTGGAAATATATATTGTCAATTTAAATAGATTTAGTGTTACTTTTGTCGTGCCCGTCAAGTCGCGGTTCACTGACGACATCAGCCCTTGACGCTGGAATATCATCGGCCTCTAACATGAAGCCTTATAAGGCAAAGCAAGCATTATGTCATTTGTAGGCGCCAATGTGGTGTCATCTTTCTTATCACATGGAACAAGATCATTTACATTGGGCAGATGGGGCCCTGCCTTGGTGTACGCCTGGGCGAGCATCTCAATTTCTTAAAGGGCACGCCTGTTTCGCAATGTTCAGCACTTCGCTCGAAATGTGACTGCGTTTCGACATTTGAGCAGGGTTCATTTCTTCACACAAATAAAGACACGAGAACATGGAAGAAATTGCTGATACCTTTTTGTAAAACAATCCCGGTCTGTGCGTAAGCTCTCAATCGATAGCGTTATTATATTACGAAATGTCATGTCTTGCAGGCGCTTCATACAGTTATGCACCCCCCGCCCACATTTATCTTTTCAAATTTTCTTTAATTTCGGTATTTGTGCCTGCTGAAACTGAACTGACTTGTGAACTGAAAGTGAACTGAACTGATCACCTATCACCTTTCTGTAAATTCCACGATTCCAAATAAGCAAGCTTACATATGCGCCGTCTCGGTTTTCGCTGAGTTTTGGGTTCGGGTAATGTAACGATTCTATTTCACTGTTGTTTCTTTTTGCACGCTTGCGCAGTGCGCCCTGGAGGTGCTCCGCTCCCGTTATCATCGCTGTCGATCGGCTTGAACGGCGGTTGATAAAATAGGAATATACTGGAGCGAAATGAACCATTACATTAAGCCGGCCTCGACTGCGTCTTATATGCCACGAATATCAACCAACTGCCCCCATTCGTGTCCAGCCTTCTGCCATCGCTTGGGCTGTATAGACAGTTGCATCGCGAAATCACGCTGGCCTTCGTTCGCGTACACTCGCAGGTCTGTACGCAGTCCTGGCGCTTGCGGAAGTGCGCCGGCGAGTCCCGGGCGCAGACCTTGTCTGGCTGCCAGCGCCGACACGAGCCCCGGCCCGGCTGAGGCGAGTCTCTCTCCCGCTGGACGAAGATCCACTCGCCACGATCGTAGTCCGAGCCGTTGAGGCAGCGGAAGTACATGGGCTGACTGCAAGCTGCGAGGGCGGATGATCGGGGGAGAGGCAATCACGAATAGCCGTTGCAGGTGCAGAAGCAGAACTGAATTTGCCAAAGGACTGGGAAGTTGAATCCTTCTAACCCGGGACATGTTATAGTGAAGTTAACTTAGGCGATCTGTGGAGTGTTCTGCTTAATACTTAACATCCACTCGCCACGATCGTTGTTCGAGCTGTTGAGGCAGCGGAAGTACATGGGCTGGCTGCAAGCTGTGATGGGGGAGGGGGGGAGGGGGAGAGGCAATCACGAATAGCCGTTGCAGGTGCAGAGGCAGAACTGAATCTGCCAAAGGACTGGGAAGTTGAATCCTTCTAACGCTGGGAGTTTGATACTGAAGTTAACTTGGCCGATCTGTGGAGCGTTCTGCTTAATACTTAACCGAGCCAGCGAGCAGCACGCTAAGAATGCTCTATATAGTGGGAAACCTGGCGCTATTTCTTGATATATTAGGAATATAGCCAGCAGTCAACGTAGTCAACCGCATGAAGCCAAGAGACAATGTAGCAAAGGAGAGCACTTGGGAGATTATCAGTGATTTTAATTGAAATGTAGAAATGATACGGTAAAGTACAAATGAAAGTGGATAAAAGAAACAACTCGCCGCTTGTGGGAGCCTAACCGATATCATCCGCATTACGTATGCGACACTTTACCAATTGAGCTATGGTGACGGCTATTCTCCCCTCCACTGCTTTGAACATTTGCGCTTGTGTACACGATCTGTCCCGGGGAGTGTTAGCGAGCGCCACTCATGGCCAGGGCAGCGGGTATGAAACATCTTTTTGACCGCAGGAATAGAGTCAGTCATTTAGGGCAAACAGAATATAAATTGAGAGCCTTCTGAGTGTATAGATGGTTGAGAACGGTGTGGCAATGATGGTAAACGTAATAATCTCTAGTCGTAAGCATACACAGGGGGTGTGAGAGCTTCGTCAAGCTGCCTAAAAACAGCTTTTTCTCTCACTCCTTATGTTCTGTATTGCACATGAAATAAACTTCTACGTATAGCATACCGGGATGACGACGTGACTGTAAGGCCTGGCGTGCCGCCATCTCCGAGGGTCGATCGGTGACGTTCCCTGTAACTTCTCCCTTCTTCAGCAGTGGTGCTGCACGTTATGGCGTTCATGCGAGCGTAAACACGAATGCAGTTAACGTAAGTGAAAGGTCATGACGTCATGCGAATTGCGCGTGAGATTCGAGAAGGCAGCGTTTCGATCCACTTGTCGCCTTCCTCAGCTCTAGCTCGCTTTATACGTCTTTATACGTCTTATACGTCTTTATACGTGTCTAGCTGGCTTATACGTATTTATACGTCTTGTAGACGAAGCTTTCGAGATGAATTTTAAGCGGCTCTCAATTACGATAAAAAAACAGAGGCATTCGGTCTGCTTGTTTCCTTCTGCTACGGAACAGCCGCCGCAGTGTGGCTACACTGAGGTGGAAGAAGACGACGTGTGTGCCGGTTTGATATAGCGTCGCCATTTTGGACTCCGTAAGCATACCTGTAAATAAATTGTAAATAGTATTCGGCTTCAGCTTCACGTAACACTTCTCTTGAAATACGGCGTATGAAATCATCTGTGAATCACGGAACGGAATGTGCCATCCTGAGCAGCAGCACTTTAGTAACTACCTAACTTAAAAACAATGTCCGCTCGTTGTGAGCTCGGTTGTCGTCCTAGAAAATTGTATTGTCACGCGTACGTTGTTTCACTTGTTTCCAGTGGGTGTTTTTCTCTGGATTATCGCAGTCAAGTTCTTGGTCGGCGTAAGAAGGGCCTACTCTCTATGAGGAATTTCTAGAATGTTCTCACCGATTTTACATCAAAGTAGACTAAATAATCAGGTTAGACGCGCAGTACGAATACTATTGCGCATTACCGAACGTAGAAGAGCACCAGCGGTTAATCTAGTACGTGTGGTGATGCATGTGTAAAAAGGCGGACAGGCCGTGAGTTTCGATTCGACTACGAAATACTGTGCTCGCCACTGTTGTGATTTCGAGCGCTGCTTATCTTTCTAGGAACGCGTTTGTTAAATACAGAGTTCACTTCTTAACTCACATTTGTTGGCAGTCTATGATTATTCACAGTCACTACAACATGACAGTACTGTATCGCCGTTTAAGTTACGACAATTCCGCAGTTAAAAAAAATTTATTATGGGTTATTACTTGCCCAAACCACGATCTAATTACGAGGCACTCGGGATTAATTTTGACCGCCTGGAGTCCTTCAACGTTCACCCAGTGTACGGTACACGAACGTTTTTGCACTCAGCTGCCACCAGAATGCAGCCGGTGCAGGGATGGGATTGAAGCCGCGAACTCCAACTCAACAACGCATGCCATAGCCACTGGGCTACTATAAACGGTCGGTCTTCCGCACTGCGGAAAAATGCAGTAAAAAAAGAATGGGTTAATCGTACGAGCACTGCCTTTTGCGGCAAAGTTTGAGTCGGTATTTCTAGAGATTGATGCAATAAGGCTAAGTAAGGCACAGAGTTTCTTGCGAAATGGTATGTTTTGAGTGCTGGCTGCTTTCAATTCTGTAATAAAGGGATTCCCTTTAAATATATCACTTAACAAGTCAACTATTAATTTTTTGTTAGCCGTTGCCTTCTTGGCGGCCCGGCAAGGTTAAATGCCTGTCGCTGCTACGAAGATAGGGCAAATATGTTAATTTTTGTTGGGAATATTCATTTCTTTTTAGCAATCTGCGAGAGCCGGCCGTCTCAGAGATACTCGGTATCTGAGATGAAATTTTCCAGGTCAGAATATGGGGATGAGGGAGGCTCGGTTTTCTGCGAGTCGTGATCATGCAAAAAAGCAGAGAATGAAGCCACATAATGTATTGTGAAGATGATTTGTTACGTTTAATTGAAGCGTATAAATAACAAATTAAAACGAAATGAAAACTGCCGAAAAAGATAAATTGCCGTAGGCGGGAGCCATACCCGCATCTTCCACATAACGCGTGCGGTGCTTTTACTATTCGGGTTACCCCGGCAATTCACCACGCTGCCGTTCCACTTCCTTGGGTATTTGCATATCTGTACAAAATTAGTCTTAATGATTGATTGATTGATTGATTGATTTTATTTGGCAGGCCAATGTGACAGGCACATAAATAATACATCATGTGGCATTGCAAGAGACGGACACGGCGCAAATGGAAGGTTGAAGTTCTCCAGCGGGAACATAATTATAGTACACGTGTTCATGAAGAGAGAAATAGATAACACAGGGGCAGATACTACTCTCATGACCTTTCAACATCGCCTTCCACGAGGGAATGGTAACAGGTATGTGGGGGACACTTTCGGAAATGTCGCCTTCGGAATCACTATACAGTTTATGTCAACAGTTAACGCGCCGTGGTTGCTTAGTGTGTTTGGTGTTGCGCTGCTAAGCGCGAGGCCACGGGTTCAAATCCCGGCCAAGGCTGCTGCGTTTCTATGGGGCGCGAAATTCAAGAACCACCCCGTGTACTTGGGTTTATGTGCAGCTTAAAGAACCCCAGGTGGTCAAAATTAATCTCTCCCACTGCAGCGTGCCGTATATCGCGGCTTTGGCACGTAAGCCCCGTAATTTAATTTATATCAACAGTTCACGCTGCTCACAGTTGTGCTTCGGGTGGCTCGCGGCTATGTAGACGATGATGATGACGCAGACTGCGCTGAAGACCGTCATGATGCCACAGATGATGGTGTGCATGTATGATTCGTACATCCTAAAAGTCAACAAGATAAAAAAAAACGCATCAGGTGCCTACCTGATATCTCTTTACGTCTTCCAAATCTTATTCTGTCTGCACTGCAGGATAAATGTAAATGTGGAGTTCCCTGTTTGAAGATAAAAAACACTGTTTATTGAGCGCAATATAATGGATTGTTTGCTGCCTTCTAAATAGTGTCCAAACAGCCCCAAGGAGCTTCCCGCTCGCTCATGCAATTCGTACTCGTCGAACTGTAGAGAAAACTATCTAAAAAAAATCCACCATATTACAGCGAAGCCGTTAGCCTCTCGTTGGTCGGCATTTGTCGTGTCGATGTCCGTGGACAAAAGTGTCGGCCGGTCCCGGAGGTTGTGCAATACCGGGCCGACCAGTGGCGGAGGTGAAGCAGGCGTCAAGCACTCAGCAAAGCGAAGCGAAAAGTGCACAAATTCTCTGGAATCACGCGTACAACATACAAAACAGCATTCGTTTCAATAAAGAACCAGCTCAAAACAAGCGTCTGAACCCTACAAGGCGGACGCTAAGGCGCGCCTGATAACAATGCGAAGCATCCCGCATACGTTCCCCGGTAAATATTACTGTTTCGTAAGCTGCCGTGTAGTGACGTCACTAGCCTTTCGATACAAAATAACCAGCCTGGCAGCTGATTTATTTGTTGTTGCAGCACTGCTATGGTTACGCAACGCATTGAGCAGTGTGAATACGAGGAGAGGCAAAGGAAAAAAGAAACGGGTATACGACCAGCGACCGCATGCTGTCAAAATTACCATTACCGCAATTACTCCAAAGCAATAAACGATAGCGTGCCCCCCTTAGCAGTTCTAGTGGCGGTTTTCCATAGCTTCGCTGGACATCCGCTTTCGCAGGGCCGGGGTGGGGAGTCAATTTTTATATTCAGTTGCGCTTCAATGGAAAGACTATTAAAGGCTACAAGAACTAAATGGAAAAGTAACATAGCTTCAATAACAACTTCTGTGATAGAAAACAGCGAAACCGAAAAAGAACATGTAGAAACGGCTGTGAGCTGCGTCTTGCCTTGCCCGTGATGACACAACGCCGCAGGAAGCCACGTGCTGGAGTTTTGATTTTATAACAAGCGCTTTCCAACTCCGCAACGCTGAGTCGTAGCGCTGCGAGCGCGACGGTTCGAAATAGTGGCGCGCTATTGTTCGAGACAACGCATGCGCTGCAAAACTTTTTTACGGCTGCCGGTTTCACCCACGATTAACACCGGCGCCTTTAAGGCTGCAAAATTTTATTGTAAACGACGGCGAGCTCAAACTAGAACTATAGGGTGACAGAAACTGTATCTAAAGAATGTGTGTCAAATTTAGACCGCCTGGTGTGCATCGAACTATCTGGTACGATAGTTTCACGGCGACAGCTAATTTCCTTAACGCATTTTCCGTGTCTTCTCTCACCGCTATCGTCTTGTTTGCTCGTCACGAAAAGCCACCAAGAAGGAAAACGTCCTTTGTCCCCGTCAATAATTCACGAACCAAGCACGTTTTATGCACCAATAAGGGCGTTAAAATGTTTCGTTTGGGAAGGCTCGTGATATCTGAAGCAATGATTTTGGCGTACCACGGTCGTCACCGCTTGCCGTCATAAAATCGGAACGTCTTGTTCGCGAGCACGAATGGCTCTCGAAAGGCACGTTCACACTAGCGCGAAAAACGCTCGCGGCAAGCCGCAGGTGGCGGAAAGTGTGCCGCGAGTACAGGCGAGCGGCAATATTTTTCTGCGCGCAGAACGAATGGGTCTCGGAGCTATTTCTTTCAGGGATGCCGCTCGCCGCCGATCGGGAAGGCCAATCAGGAGCGCTTTTCGTACACGTGGGCAAACGCAGCAAGGAACTAGTACTCTCGCTCACCATCGCTTAAGGAAGCCGCGACGATTTCAGCTGATAGCTAATCTATCACTTGCATGCGGCGGCGTCGCCTGTGAGCGTGGCCATGCTGGCACGCATTACCGCAAGCCGCTTTCCGCGCGCGATTTTCCCGCCAGTGTGAACGTATACCTTGAAGCCGAGTATTCCTTCAAAAGCAGTCTACGGAATTTGCACACCAAGGCAATGAAGGATACGTGCGTACCCTGTAGCAGGAAAGGAGCGAGAATCATTTAAGTCGTGCGTGTACTCCGCTTATTTTCACGAAGACACCACAGTTATGTGGTGATGATGCCCGGGTCTCAGGACGTGTGTGTGTGTGTGTGTGTTTGTGCGTGTGCGTGCGTGCGTACACGCGCGTGTGCGTGTGCGTGTGTGTGTGTGCGTGTGCGTGTGCGTGTGCGTGTGTGTGTGTGTGTGTGTGTGTGTGTGTGTGTGTGTGTGTGTGTGTGTGTGTGTGTGTGTGTGTGTGTTTCTGTGTTTCTGTGTTTCTGCGTTTCTGCGAATTTTAAATGAGCAACCACTTACTCAGGCTCACGGTGGCCCAGGCGTTCGTTGGTCGACTCGTTAAAAACTGCCAAAAAATAATAATGAGACGCCCGCAAGCATCGCAATGTTAGACGAGAAAACTGTGCTAAATGCACAAACTGTATTTGCTTAGTGCAAAGAGTAAGACTAGCAAATAAAATGTTCAATTAAATTTACCGAACGTAGCCTAAAACAAGCGGGGTCTGTATTCAAGAAACTCCTGCGTAACATTTCCTCATTGGTCAGCGTATTTCTATGCATTCCTAGTTTCTGTTGGCGTCGTTTGCTCATAAAAAAATGCACTCCCATGTAACTCCCGACTGCTCTCGTTCTTTAGATGGAGTGTTATATAGCATACGTATGACGAACGAATTAGGCTGCGTTTGAAAGTGACATTAGGCTAACTCATTAGCAGTGCAAATATTGGGGTAGAATATTCAAGAAAAAGCGAAAATAAAAAAAATGACTTGAAAGGACGAAGCCACTTTGGATCAAGTGAAAACTCTTGAATGAGGACGCACCGACTGCTTGACAGTGGCTCAATTTAGGCAACATTTGCAAGTGACACAATGTCAAGAAGGGACAGAAGTTTCTGCTACCGGTGGCCCGTTATGGTTATACCTGTGCATAATTTTTAAGAACAGCTTTAAGGTAACTCACTGGACAGGTGTGTCTTGGCGGCCATGGCGTCTTTACTTCTTCGTCCTTTTTACCTATCTTTGTCCTTGTCCCGATGCGATTCCTCTCGTGGGTAACTGCTATGAGGTAACGAAAATAAAGAGTATGAGTGCACGTAGTTGCGCTAGTCAGACTTTTAAAAATAATGAGCACACAAGAGACAAAAATATTAAGAGGCGGATTTTCAAGGATAGTATTGAAGAACGAAAACAAAACTCGAGAGGAAAGCAAGAAGGCATTTTTGATAAGTGAACATTATAGTGGTTTTGTGTTATGGATAAACATAAATGGTAATACAAGCGTTCCCGTGGCTGAAGCACAACGAAGGTGCCTCAAAAGAAATAATGACCAGCATAGACAATAACAGCGGTAACGACCCAAGTATTTAAGGAGTGCGTCTTATGCTTCGCCGCAGTAGGATGAGGGTGGCGCGAAACCACATAGAGCAAGGAAAAAAATTTAATGTTGTTTTCTCGTGTTGCTGTGGTCTCACGGATGCACCTGTTCTTTTCCTACCTTGTTTTTTTTAAATTTATTTGGTGGACTGGCTGCAAGGTATATGTACAAAAAAAGTTAGCAAGGTGCGTCAAATGAATGCATGCAGCCCCACTTGCTGCCCGTTATGAAAGGGCACGGAAGGAAGTACTGCGACAATTGCGCCATGTTGCGCCAAACCATTGAGCTGGGCCGACTGGCACCAAAACGCTAATTTTGAATGAAGTTGCCAGGTTTAGCACGATGCGCGTGTTCAGTGGCAACCACACAGCCATAGGTATGCATGCGCTGGCTAGCGCTTGGCCCTGCAATGCAAGCATAAGCAATCCGGACTATAGGTCATGTGCTTTGTGACTGCCCTAAGTACGTGGAAGAGCGTGAAAGGTTGGACAACGACCTTACGCGTCTCGACAGCGCACCGTTGTCGGAGGACGTTATTTTAGGCCCTTGGCCAGATGCTCAATCGAGTTTCAAGGCCATTCAGGCATTACTGAACTTTTTAAAAACTACGGGCCTGGATTGCAGACTTTGAGCATGCCAAATTGCTTGCGATATGTTCTACATCTTCCTTCTATCGTCATCGTCACCCATCATGCACCTCTTCCCTCTTTCTTTCCCTCTTCCCCTTCCCCCAATGCCGAGTAGCTGGCTAGAGGAATATACCTCAGGCCGACCTCTCAGCATTTCGTATCATTAAACTTCTCTCTCTCTCTAAGCAATCCGTTCAAATGTCCGCGTCCTTGGAGTGTGGGTGGGTTTGGTGGGATAGCTGCGTACTAGGCCACAAGAAAATGAAAACCACTTTGTGCTGGACAATGCATTACGAATGTTTTATAAAAGTGTTACGCGTTTGCGTATATGCGGACCGGCTAAAGATGACTTGAACTGGCGCCAATTTCATGGAGTGGTCGGGAAGAAAAACCGCACCGAACGAGCAGGGTCGTACAGTTTGCACAGTGTTTGGTGTCGTTACACATTTTTGCACTCCATTTTGCGCACTATTGGCACATCTACTTCGATTAATGGGTGAACGCCTGCGTACGTGGGACTTCGTAAATCTATTTCGCACGAGCGCCACGTCCGGTTGCAGGGATGACAGTGCGGCATGCCGGAAAACGACCTGCTTGCTTTCACGAGAGTTTCTGGGATATCCCGTGGCAGCCGAAATCGGCACTCAAACGTGCATTCAGGCTACACTTCTGCCCGGCCGTGCCATACAAAATCAGGCTCTCGTCGCCGCAGTACGCACGCCAATGATGTACAGTTTCACATTTAGTTAACCTTAGCGGTAAAATTGTGGTCATAATTAAACTTTCGGCGAAACCGCAAACTTCCGAAACTGCGTTCGTGGAAGCGATGTTCGCGATGCTACTTGCGCAAATCGAGTCGAAAAATTTTAATGAACCGTCGTTCGGCGCATGAAACGACCTTTGGCGTTTTAGACTGGCTCTACGGCGCCTGTGGCGGAACCGCGAATAAGCCCAAATAATCGAGCTTATTCAAAATATTGGCCGAGCCGCGGACAGGAAAGCCAGGGACCATTATTATCCCTTCATTTTTTTCATAAATATCTTATCGAGTTTTTCTTTGGCAAGCAGTGTGAAATGCTGGGAAACGTGCAATGACTAGTACGTCAACTTCACGTTTATTCTGCGCTGTTCTGCTATCTTAACTGAAGATCGCCAAATACTAAAAATTACCTGAGGGCACTATGCGAACGTACGAGGATTTGTCTGATCTTCGTGCTTGTGGCTTCGGACACTCTTGTAGCTATGTTTATTACGCCTTATATGACTTCATTGTCCTACATTTCAAAGGAGTCTATACTTTTCCAAATTCGGAAGACTCTGCAAAAATAAATAAAGAAAGAAACATTATTCGTTACTAACTGCAGCGTAAAGACTTTGGGGCTAGTTGGGTTAATGAAGTTGTTGGGATCATCGCGCTTAGGTGCCACGCAACAATGAAGAACGACTATCGACGCCGGCTGCTGGAGAGCCGACTGCAGGTGGCTTGGCTCCTTGCTATTAACTTGCTTTAGTTTACTCGTCAAAATTATGGATTTATCAGTTTATTCATTATCAGATATTTAAAATCTGCCCAACTCCTGGTCAGTTCCCGTGAGCGGGTATGTGCCAAAGACTATGTGCCAGAGGTATGTGCGTAAATAAAATACTTTGACTTTGACTTTAAAGTTATCACCATCATCGGCTCGGCACTGTTTCAGAGACCTGAAGGACAGGTGCATTGCGTTTTTGTGTGTGGAGCTTGTATGCAATTATTAGTTTGTGACCGAGTATAAGGCACCTGTTTTATTATAGCGCCGTCAAACTTGCAGCAAAGTTAATTGATGTTCCCCTTACATTTAACAAAAACACGTCTTCAATCAGTGCAGGGTGTGTTTTAGTTGAAACGCCAGGTGTTTCAACTTTTTAAAAGGCGGACAGTGCCTGCTAAAAAAATGAAATGCATAATCAAGTAATTAACAAAGATCACTAATTAAGTTTCAACAAATCACCTTATGACACATATTGCAATTTACAAATTCGAGCCGGGGAGTTCGCAAGGCCGATCCGCTTGGAACGAATTCTCAGCATGACACCAGTTTCGGGATATTAATTCCCGAACTTTGCCGTGAAATGTATCGGCGTTCCAGTCACTTTTGTGCTGCAATGCATAAGACGACGTTTTGTGAACAAAGTAAGTGGAACAACAGTGCACTCTTTACCGCATGTCTGACGGCGCATATCTTGTAAATGGTGTCATCCACACAATTCAGGCTGATATGCCTTGCTGTCTCATACCCGCTGCGATTCGTGAATTGCAATATGTGCCGTGAAGTAATTAGTTAAAAACGTATTTAGTAATTTTTTGGTAATTAGTCGATTATGCATTTCAACTCTTCGAGCAAGTAATGTCCGCCTCTTCGAGTAGACTAGCTCATGGACCAGAATTGTGCCATCTGCCACCGGCAGCTTTGTAAAAGTTCTTGAAAGTGTAAATTCGCTACAACACCCTGTGTGTAGTTAACCAGCTCGCATGGCAGCAATTTACTACCCGCCGTTGTTTCATAGTGGCCATGTCGTTGAGCTGCTGTAAGCCCTAACGCGCGGGATGGAATCCTGGCCGTGGCGGCCGCATTTTCATTGGGGACGAGATGAAAATGAAGAAAGAGCGTCCGTGTATCGCGCATTGCGTGCACATTAAAGAATCCCAGGTTGTCGAAATTAATCCGATGTCTCCCATTCCGGCGTGCCTCATAATGATATCGTGGATTTGGCACGTAAGGCGGGTAAGGACCCAGAATTGAAATAATGTATAGCAATTTACTTATAAAAGTTGCGATAGATAGATAATTTATTTGAATGAAGGCAGAGAGGTCGGCCTGAACTAACGCGCTCTAGCCTGCTACTCTGCACAGGGGGAGGGAGGAACAGGGACATGAAGGTGTGATGAGGGATGGTGATGACGTAGAAAGAGGGATGCGCAGCGGTGAAAGAAAATTCAACACTCTGATAATAAACATTCAGAAAGCTCATTCCTGAAGCCACTAACTGGTTCCGTATCTAGTCCGTAGTCACCAATTCAAGTGAAGTTGAGCGCGCGTATCCTCGAACTGATCATGAAGGAAATTATAGAACGCGTTCGTCGCCGACATTAACCTGCGTGGCGTGTTTCTACGGGGTATGTGCGGCACGTCGTGTCACTTAAGCCAACACCGCTTTTGTGTTGAATAAAACTGCCGTTCGCTGCCTAATTAAATGTTCGTCGTGGTGTCTAAAGCAACGCGTTGGTCACTGAAATCTGCGGCGCATCTCTCTTGTCGTATAATGCGCCGAGTTTGCCTTTGCTGGCTCGCGAAAGCTTCGTGTACTGCACTGATTGCCACAAATCGTGAGATCTGCATAACCTTTCTTATTTTTAATGCCAAAGCATTACATGTCCCATAAAGCAGGAAAGCCAGCGTTGTTGTCTGCAACGAGTGGTATAAAAAAAAAAAAAACTGTGACGTCACCAGCCTCTTGTATGCCGTCAGTAGTAATGCAAAAGATAGTATAAGATTGCAGTGAAGAGGACCGCCCGGCGCTGTAGCCACATCGCCAGTCGTCGTCCGGGAGGCACGAGCTCGAGAATGCCTGGGCTGCTCTGGTCGGAACGCTGCCAAAGCTGCCTGGTGCTCTCGTCTCCTGTCCTTTGTTCGCGTTAGATTTTGGTGTGAATTAGCGTTCATGAAAGGGCCCTTCACCAGGTCCCATCACAAATTTTGTTTATACGCTGGAAGTTGTTACTTGTCCTATAGGGAGCGTTCTGCACACACACAAAAAAAGTTTTAATCGGCTATTTAATAGCCGAGACAGAAATGTTTCAGTGTCAGGAACCCATGATTTCAGGAGGCGAGCTTCACCACAAACATAATCGCTTTCTCGACTTGCCCCGTCTAGCCTCCGTAGGCGAAATTCTTTCCCTGCGTTCTCCCATACCGGACCTCGAGGATCGCGTGACGCATACGTTACGGGCGCTGCCTTCTTTTTTTTTTTTTCTCCTTGCTTTCTTTTCTTTTTTCGGCGTGGCGCACTTCCGCCGACGGCGTCGCGTGCGAACTGTTGCGATCGTCTCGTTTCGAGCAGCACACGGTTTTGAGCGCTGTGCACGAGGACCCCTGATTAGTGGTGTAAGTCAGTGCTACACAAACACTGAGGAAAACACGGGGAATGCGGGAGGTGGAAATTAAAGATGATTCAAGGAAAGGGGGCCGGCAAGCACACAAATGTGTACTTCGTATGGCCGCGCGAGGTGGCGGGATCCGCATCTTGAAAATCTTCTGCAGACGGCGCGCTGTGTGCTCGCCGCTCTTGCGCTGAGGCGATCGACCGCGCGAAGGTCACTTCGCTCGCTGCAGCTGCCGCGCTTGCTCACACCTGCGTTTTGACAGCGAGTGTCCGAGCTCATTATGATGTGCTGATGTTTGCCCTAACGCGTTGACGCCATATGCTTGTTAATTGAGTTAGTTTCCAAGTTTACACAGCTGATAAACTACTACCCTTACTTCGTATATCTGTGCACTAATTTGATGTCACAATGCTTCATCTTGTGAGCGAGATTGCCTTTTTTTGACGATGTTTGCTTAAAGGGTACAAAGGAAGTGTGAAATATTTAATTATTATTTACTTGCGTTAAGGCCAGCAGCAATCTTGGTTATATATTAGGACAGAAATTTCCCAAATAGTCAGAGCATACATTGTGTCTGTGGAGAGTGGTTACGCTAGCAGTGCGTATGGACATTCGGCTCCATAGACGTGACCAATGCAAGCAGTGAAGCGCGGACACTCGGCGAAAATTGGAAACAGGAAATGCGTCACGCTATAGTATTAACACCGATGAATTGGGGCCGCGAGCACCGAAAAAAAGAAGAATGTGAAATGAGACTAACAGAAATTGTTTTATTTTTTTATTCCTTCCCAGAAAAATTAAAAATATCCGCGTATACATTAAATTAATCTTTGCGGTTTACTTCCGTTGCCTAGCGACAGGCGAACCGGCGAATGACGAGCCAGATGTTTGCATCATTCGTCAGACACACCGCCGAAGCGAGAGAGACCGGCCGCGCATCTGAGCGTTGGACTGTTCGGGCACCCGTGTGCCTGTTTTTCTATTTTGGGATTTAGCCTGGTTTGGTGGCCTCCCGGCGAATTATTGCGTTCATTCGGTACTTCGACATGGCAGCACTGCACTATTGGACTACGGCAAAGTGAGAAAGTTTGTTCGACAGCCTGCGACGCACTTCAAGCTATTAGGCTTACTGCCCGGCACCTAGCTAGGCTAGACTTGTGACGCAGTTAGCGTCACAAGTTAGTTAATTTGAACTAATGAATCGTACTGGGAGATGTTTGCGACGCTTCCTATAAGCCCCAGTATTATTTTAACTACTTTCGGTAGTTTTTGGGCACGCTAGTCGCACAGGGTGCTGTGACGCAGTTTCGCGTGTACTGAATTTTACTGCGACAAGTTTTGGCGTTTTCTCTGACTGCCAACATTATTGAAACTAATTTCATTACTTTTCGGGCTACCTTTCGAGCGCAGTGGGCGCGCCTGGCGCTGTGACTCGGTTAGCGAAAATCAGCTCGGCCGTGGTGCGCGGTTTCGCGCTTTAATGCACTGACAAGTTCATGGCGCTTTTCTTTCTCTGACGCCGAACATTTTTGCAAATTATTTTCGATACGTTTATGTTATGAGGCCCGCGCGCCGCGCCTGTTGTGATGCAGCGAAAAGCAGCTCGGCCGTGGTGACAAAGTTAGTTTGGTGCGTACTGAATCTTACTGCGACAAGTTTGTGGCAATTTTTATGTCCCCGCAACAATTTAAGCCTTCTTTCGGTACCCACGCTTGTCGAAAACGCGACGAGCAATCATCAAGAGTGATAACACGGGAGTGCGTTGCTTGCGCCTGCAGAACGCACAAGAGATAAGCCAAGGAGATCAAACGCCAGGAACTAGTAAGTCGAAAATTCTGTCTTCTGAACGGCACCCACGCATTTTGTCTTGATTGCGAGTAGAAGGTATTCTGCGAGCGTCCAGCGTGCTCTGGTTGAGAGCCTGTGTTGTGGCCACCTCTGTGTATTCGTAGCGTACTATCGCGTCGGTTGTAGCCAAGTTCGCGAAACGCGCCGTTGCCCGCACAGTGCAGGAAATAAGTATTGGGAAGAGGGGAATGCTTGGAATTAGACAGTGTTTGTGCTATGTACGGTATTGCTTGGGATGAGTCGGGTATATTATACGCCGTGTGTGTAAATACGAACTGCTTTTGTTTGTAATGCCGCCCACTCACCACTTTCGCACGCTTCGCCTCTACAGGCATTATTCTTGCATGTTAATACCAAAATAACGCTTGTAATTTTTTCTGCTCACGTCGTCTGGTGGAGCTTCCTGCGGAAGCTACTGCTGCTTGCCTGGTGCCACAACGTTGGATGAATGCGCAAAAAGCCCGCGACGAGCATTTACAAAGAATATAATAAACGTTAATTTTTCCTCATTTCACAAGGTGTCTTGCATCGTTATGAAATTGCACGTGGCACATATTCAATGGAGGCTTGTGAAGATCGTTCGCAATCAATTTTACTTAATATGATTTGCAAATAAATATTTAATAAATAAAAAATAAATATATAAATAAATATGTGCTGCGAAAGCAAAAGAAGAAAAAACGGAGCCGGTGTGGCGCGCACCAGCAAGTATTCAAAACGCGCGCGCACAAAACCGAAACCGGAAGTGTGCTTCAGGTTTTAACATCCACGGCTTGGTGTGCTGCAGTCAATTCGGCCGCTGGGCTCTATGGGAGTTATGGGAGTGTCCGCTCTTGTTGCATTCCTTTCTCTATGAGCACGCTCTCAAGTTCAACAAATGGCCACAGAGGGCGAAGAATTGACCGCTCGCTGTTGCTGATAAATAAGCATAGCAAAGCCACTTGAAGGATGCCTGCGTAAGTTCAATATTTCCCGCTAGAGGCGCCGTAATAAGCACAATTTTGTCTTACAAACTTTCTCCCTCATTCATAGAAGCATTTTATTACAGAAAGAAGAGTACAAAATTACCATTGCTAATTAAATATTGTAGTCTTTATTAGTAACTTTTTTTTGTTTTGTTTTTTGCCATTATATACGCAAAATAGCGTTCAGCATCATCGGCCTCTCACGTGACCTCTGGCCTGGCAGAAGGGTTGAAATTCGGGCCAGTTAGTACATAGTTGAAGAAAAAACCAGTCACAAAACACAAAGGACAAGAAGAGAGAATCACACCACGTTCTCACCACGTTGTGGTGTAAACCTCTCTTCTTGTCCTTTGTGTTTTGTGACTGGTATTTCCTTGAACTCTGGCCTGGATTTAAATCTTTTACCGGTATGTTCCCGTGCACGGCAGGCATGGATTCATTCGTTCGTACACTTCAGCTGGTTGCTTATCTTGTGCTAAAAGCAGTTTGTTGAGCTTCGATACGTCGCGCTATTTAACTCGGGGTGAAGAGACGCGTTGCGAGCGGAGATGTTAGCCCGAAAGCAAGGTTTCAGTCGTGAGCCATACGGAACACGCCTGCATCGAAACTGGGGCCGGATTGTGCTGCGACTGACGACAGCAACAAGGGTGAGTCGTTTAACATCGCTGCTTCAATCGTTATGTAATATTCGTCTCGTTAACTTACAGGCGCAGAAAAATTAAAGAACTACATCCTACATTACATATGGACGGTCAGGGCACTCCGTTGCTGTTTCATAAATACACCTTTGGTTGCGAGCCCGTCGTTATACACACACAATCTGTCTGTCTGTCTGTCTGTCTGTCTGTCTGTCTGTCTGTCTGTCTGTCTGTCTGTCTGTCTGGCTGTCTGTCTGTCTGTCTGTCTGTCTGTCTGTCTGTCTGTCTGTCTGTCTGTCTGTCTGTCTGTCTGTCTGTCTGTCTGTCTGTCTGTCTGTCTGTCTGTCTGTCTGTCTGTCTGTCTGTCTGTCTGTCTGTCTGTCTGTCTGTCTGTCTGTCTGTCTGTCTGTCCGTCCGTCCGTCCGTCCGTCCGTCCGTCCGTCCTATTCCGTTTGGTTTACCTTAGGGCAGTTATTTTTGCAGTAGTGAGCGGTGCATCAAGTTCGTGTAGAAAAAGAATGCATCAGTACTGATAGCTTCATGACTTCCTAGCGTTAACTTGTGCAACCAGCCATGTGATCTCTTCTAGAGTATAAATGAGCGCACAATTGTTCTCATTTCTGATCTTAATAATACTTAAGCTGTTGACATTTATTATAGTTAGGCAGACATCAACTTTATGGACAGGAGCAATATTTATTTAGCATGCTGCTTAATCACCCTAGAACAAACATGTACGTTTGCATGTGTTCTGTAGTCACAAACCACTACAATATATATGTCACACCTTTTGCATTGTATATTGCAAAATTGTGCTTTTTCAATTTCTGATGCAGCCAAATTTGTTTCAGACATGCTTTATTGAGGACGGCACCAGTATAAAGCAACACGCTCCACGCACTAAAGAGAATCTTCTGCCTGCTACAATAAGGCCATTGTGTGGACTTCGGCTGCTACTACAAGCTAAACACCTGGTTCAGAAATAAATATGCTTGATATATGCTGTATTGCCTTGCTTGACTTGAGATACAAGTCATGTGTTTGTAGCAGATGATATACATGTTTGTTCGTATTTACGGTTCAGCATAATTGGTTCGAACATAAAAAAATCTGCATGAGTTTGGCTAATGTGTGCTGTATCTGAGGTGTCACTGTTCTGCCTGTGACAAGCACATCTTGGTCATCACAGGAGCCCCCATCTACACCATCAGGAAAGGGCTGGAGCCGAATTTACAAGGCTATTGCACCACGAAGAGAGAAGCGGATGCGAAGTATTTGGATGAGATATCAAGTCTACTGAGTACTGCTGTCAAGACTGAAAAGAGCTTCAGCCACCATTCCACCAGCATGGACATTGGCCGAGTCATCCACGTAGCTCAAAAAGGACTTTCTAGAAATTCTTCGTGTTCAAATGCACCTGCAACCTCTTGCCAAGCACTGACGACGCTGGACAAAAGAGCGCCGTCAGTTTGCCCTTAATCAGCTTCCTGGCCATGTCGAATGCCATTTGTGCCAAGTATAACTTTTTTATGAACGCAAGCTCTTTCATTGCCCATTCTTGTTAGAGATCATTCTTCCTCATTCAAACATAAAGGTCAGCGGAGTCTTCGCTCATGCTTAATACTGGTTGCTGTCTAGTCGCATAACATATATGTAGCAGTATTTTCTAGTGTGCGTTGTGTTACGTCTCAACACCACCAATGCTGTTAATTGAACCTTTGCCCCGTGTCAAACCATCGCACCTCCGGTCCAGACGTCAACGCGGCGTGGACAACGAATAAAAGCGCTCACCCCACCATTTACCTATTGAAACCGGAGAAAAGGATGAAAGGGAGGGAACCACGACAACGAACTGATAAACGCAGCTAATTAGACGAGTCAAATCACCACTCATCCCTCGGCACTTATCCAGTCGTCAAGACAGCGTGCAAACCGGCTGTTACAGGGTTCCACAAAAGGCCCTCAGCCGCCCTTCGCCTAGCAGACTGAGCGAAAAAGAAAGGGTGGGGGGGAGGGTCCTGTTGTGAACTGAGACGTTTAACCAATTGCTCCTGCATGGAGTGGGCTTCCGTACAGGAGCCGTGTAACTATGCTAAAGAAACCTTTTCTTTTTTCTACAACCTTACCGTAGTAGTCGATGGGCTTGGTGGATTCCATGCCCTGATCGCCACCCTAGCCATAACACCTGCCATGTGCAATTCCTCTTCTGAAATAGCTGATGCAGCATCGGCATGTTTCTTGCATTAACCTATGAGCCATGTTCTGTGCAACATTTTACTTTTCTTAATGTTTTCAGCCTTCAGCGCTTGCAGAGCAGAGTGGCTTTTTTTCTTGAATGCAAGCATTCTCATTCCCATATTCCTAGTCTCGTTGAAGATTGCTCTTCTTCCTCTATAGCCTGGGTCCTTGCGCAAGCTACAGTGAAGTGATTGATGGCAGAATCTGGTTTCGCTGCCCCACTTGGTCTGGGTCACCGTGTTACGTTTCTCGGATGTGGGGTCCTGGTCAGTTGCATTGGGAAGCATTCTCTCGAGACAAGCGTTCGCTCCTGCAGTCCGCACAGCGACATAGACTCCCAGTATATACGCACCGTAACTGGTGCTCCCCGTTCGTTCTTTCCTGCTGCAGCCATGGGCAAATTGTGCTTGTGGCCTTCCTCGGCCGTGATTTGGTGAGAACGGAGACCAGCATACGTGCTTACATGGTCCGGCGTGTATGAAGTTGATAGCCCCATAGGTGGAAAGGCCTGCAAAAGTTGCTGCCGAAGGTAATGCTCACGAAACCGATTTTTCCATATTGAGACAAAGGGGGGAACCAAGTGCAAGCCACACATTAGTGGCCCCTGAAAAGAAACGTGCAGGTTGGAAAGGAGTTAACGCTAATAACCCCAGGTAGCCCATGTCGCTATGTTTGGCTGCGGCAGCAGATGCCTGCGTCACCCGATTGCTTTGCAATAGAAGTTGCTCATGTTCAACGGCAATTGTCAGTTCAAACAGGTGGGACGCTGTGTCCAATCCGCTTGCGCTGCTGGTTGTCTCTCGTTACCAGGCCGCCATGTGGGACGACGATGGTGAGCCGTTTACGAGCTCGCCTCAATGATTTCAGCGTAGCTTGACATGCAAATTTTATTTCTGCTCTTGCACGAGAATGTACACTGCTTGTCTAATGCCAGTAAAGTCGCACGTTCTGTTCACTCACTTGTGGCTTGCTTGTATGGTCGTAAGTAAAGGCTCTTTGGTTTCCTAGCAATTAGAACGCACGAGCTTCGCGAAGAAGAAGAATAAAAATAAAGATGGGTTGAATCGCATACGGCAGACATTATCAGCTCCTGACTGGAAGCTTACCAATACCATTGAAAAGGAAGGTGTACAATCAGTGCACTTTGCCGGTGCTGACATGTGGGGCAGAGACTTGGAGATTGACAAAGAAGCTTGAGACCAAGTTAAGGACCGCGCAAAGAGCAATGGAACGAAGAATGTTAGGCATAACGTTAAGAGACAGGAAGAGAGCGGTGTGGAGCAAACAGGGATAGCCGGCATTATGATTGACATTAAGAGAAAGAAATGGAGCTTGGCAGGTCACGTAATCCGTAGGTTAGATAGCCGGTGGACCATTAGGGTTACAGAATGGGTGCCAGGAGTAGGGAAGCGCAGTCGAGGACCACAGAAGACTACGTGGAGCAATGAAATTAGGAAATTGGCGTGAAAGACGTTAGGCGCGGACAAACAGGCAGTCACGCCGCAAACGAAGGTGAACTTACGAAAAATAAAATGCTAATCTTACTAAAACGATACACAAGCCCCAAGGACGATCTGTCATGGTTCGCAGAACTGGCTCTCTAAAAAGCGAAAAGTCGCGAGTTCAAGAAAATTGACATAGATACCTTTCCCATCGAGACTGCCATATCTACTAAACAAAAAATGATTTCGCTCGTTCGACGCAAACGAGGAGTTCCCCATCGGCTGTCCGTAGAAGTCACTTGAAGCCGTTGAACAAGTTGCGGAGGCTTTGTCGCCACACATACATATAGACAGGTACGAAGATATATGCGGAAACTCGGGTTTCTCGCTGGCGTCGCAAGAGCTCAGTGGTAGCAAGAGCGGGAGCTTGGCAAATCTGAACCGACACTAAAGGAAAAGACGTGAGGAATAGATATCAAGCAATGAGCTGAGCTAAATTTAACAAGCACGAATGAGAGCCGAGCATGCTGTAACATACCAGTGCGCGATATCCTTTAGCTTAGATGTGGGTTTGCGATCTTTATACAATTTGTGCAGACCGATGAATAAAAATATCGAGCTGTGCCTTCTCAAAGTAAAGGCGTGTCCACACTGGGAGCTTTCCCTCGATTAAGTTGCCGGAATCCACGTCCGTGACAAAATGGGTGCGTTCACACTGAAGTTGTCATGGCAAACCAGTTCTGCGGAAGCCCGCAAGGTGGAGCAAAATTCATGAAAGGGAGAAATTGTTATCCACCCGACTGTCGTACGAAGCTACAATGATAACGCACATGGTTTCCTCTGAAATAAAACTTCGCAGCTGAAGAAAATATTAGTCCCGAACCCGGACAATTTTTTTTTCAATTGCGAAGTTTCCGTTTTATTTTTGAGAAACTCGTTTTTCTGAGACACCCGTTTTCTTTCTAGCTTCGGGGTACAGTCGGGTGTATGACAATTTCTCCCTTTCATGAAGCTGTCATCTGAGGCGACGAAGGGATGACTTCTTCCCGCCAACTTTCACAAATGGCGCTGCGCCCATGCTGAAGCTAGCCGGGTGACTTCCAGCAGGTCTTTTCTGAATTCATTCCGGCTGTGACGTATTTGCTATGTAGGTGCGCAAAAAGGTGATATATACGCTTGCAAGACTTAAACTGTAGTACATTTTGCTCGTTACACGATTTTTTTTATTCAATCAATGACTTGCAGTTCCTACTATATCTCGTGTGATCTCGCGAGGAGTATCACGTGTCTGCTTTCGTCACACTGGGGTACCGTAAGAACACGTCCACTAAGTTGCGAAGAGGAAGAAGATCCGCTTTCTTGCTAGCCGGGCCGTGTCAACGTTCATGTATGGACCAGGGCCGTGAGTGTTCTCATCGTGTTTCATTTTGCCGCACGTCATGTTCTTACGTTAAACAGAGGCCGAAATTACAAACCAATTTTTTTTTTCAAAAAGATATTTTGTAATTGGCCAGCCGCTCTCGCCGGTGTAATGTACAATGACAATTGGCTGGAATTTGCCCTTACGAGCAATTCTAGAGCAACATCTCTTTTGCAGGTACGCGCCCAGCACATTTTGTCGCTGAAAGGCGTAGTGTGCGATAATAACTTGGGGTCCGCCGAAAAAGGCATCGTGAAAGTTTAAATCAAAGCGGGTTCCCTCGCTACCTGCAAGTTTTCTTTGTCCGCGTACGGGCTAGCCGCCATCTAAACTTGCACCACATTATTTGATGCTACCTTTAAAAAAGATTACAGTGCAGGAAGACGGGAGAGAGAAAAAAGGCAAATACAGTTAGGCGCTGAAGGTCAACCCAACTGTTTTATTAGATCGTTGCAATAAACATGAAAGGGTGTGCAAAAAAAAAGGCAAACGAAGAAAAGAAAGAAGGAAATAGAAGAAAAGAGAAAGGAAGTATAGCTATGCCATGATTATTTAAGAAAGTTGGCAGAATTCGCGAAGCTTTCGTCCGTAAATGCTGCTTGCTTTTGGATGGCCGCCATTACTAAGAATGTGTCTGGCATCACAGTTACCTGAAGCCTTCTCTAACGAACGTTAGAACATTCTTGCGAATTCAAAATACACGTGTCATAAGTTTCTTTAAGTGTACTTCAGAATGACTTCTTTAACTCACCGTTGTTCGATTTCGTTTTCCACAGCTCCACACGGCCACTTGAGAGAGTAAGGATTTTCTTTCCCTACCACCTCTAATTGTTGTACGTCAACACGTGTGGAAATTGTCATCGCATTCAACTTTCTCTTGTTCCTTTCAAACGGCACTTTTGTATGAGCTAGTGTTCGCATTGACTCGGTCTAATTCCTATTCAGAAAACTGCGCTTTCGTAAAAAGCTGGAACAGGCGACTGTCGCGCTGTCATTTCTGAAGGAAGAGAGGCTGAGCTTTCCAAGAACTTTCAGGAGGAGAGCGGAATTTATTTTGTGTGAGAAGGTATCGACATGATATTTTCGACTTATCATTTTGTTGCGTTATGTTCAGGTACTAATCCTCTAAACCCCAGGAAAACTACTGGCGAATCTCAGAGCGACCTAAATAATTTAATCTGCTACCTGTGTCGGTTTCGTTCCCCAGGAAATAAAACTGTGTCCTGACGTCATGACGCAGGAGGTGGTCACGTGGGAGCATGACGTTGCGACTTTTTGGTGTTTTCTCTCGCTCGATTGCCTGCTAAGTTTCTACTCGTTATGAGGTCCGATGTAGAAGCGTATATCAGACGGCCGAGCGAGAGTCGAACGCAATTGACGAAGTTATCAGTACCAGACGACCATCAACTATCACACGAGTATCAAGACGAGTATAAAGACGTGCGGAGAGCTTCGCGATACGGCGGAGAGCCAAATCACCGCCTGGATTTTCGGCTCGTTCGCGTTTTCTCCGTCGCCATCGCCCATGTTCTGTACGCGCTGTCATCATCTGCCGTGTGAATGGTGCGAACTGATTCGATCCACGTCACGCGTCACGTGACCGATTCGTCCGCGATGATTGGTCCGTCGTGTGAATCCCACCTTTACAAACACCTTTCCGTCGGTTGTCACCCCTGTAGGAGGAGCGTCGCCACCATCGAGGGCTATGGAGAAGCCGAAACGATGAGGTTCTTCATCATCGTCCTCATCGTCGTTGCCTCCATGATTCTGTTGCTTTTGGGGCTCATATTGTTCGGAGTCAGTAAGTACCGACAGTCTCTCAATTGCTCTTCAGTATGAAAAATGTCGCAGGCGCTAAGGCGACGCAGACGGACAAAAGAACAGCACACGGCGCTAACTTGCAAGTGCTTATTTGAAGAGAGGTTCACGTATTTCTATGCACCTCATTGCGCGGGGATACCAGGGCTACCAGAACGTGACATTATAAATATCAAAGATGACGCCCGTATATGGACTCTTCCAGAACGAGTAAAACATGGCCTGCGAGCAGCTAACACGTGAGGTCAATGAATTTAGAAATACTTCCCAGCAATGTCTGTGAAGGACTGAGCACAGCTTCCCTATCACTATCTGGAAATTAGGTAAATCCATTTCTTTTATGTGTGCGCACCATCTTTTACTCGATGTCATGCCCTGGTTTCCATTGCCAATGAGGACCACATAAAAATGTTAGCGTCTGTAGAAATGTACATTTGGAAATTAGAGCCGTGAGTTGTTGTGTCCGTCGTTGCCATTTTAACGGCACCCAATTTCCCAAAATGACAATCCGTGAAACCTGCCCGAACTACTACTGCCTTGGCCCTCTACAGACTCTTATCGCGAAACGAAAATATTTTGTGTCTAGATTCTCGCCTGAACAATCTATTGCTTCACCTGATTTCGCGGTGGCGCTACTGTACTCAGACCTGTCTTACCCACACGTCTTTTGGTCAAACCTTCAAAGCGGAGTGTCTGCGGTTGTTGAAACCGTTGACTGGGATTAAGTATTAATAGAATAATTTGATAAGCTATATATAACTTCAGGATTGAACATGGAAAACTGTAATCATCTTTTGTATGCCTTCGCATATTATCGTTACAAGTATTTTTTTTTTAATTTTCGTGCATTATCCGCAACTTATTACTTCAAAAACAACAATGTCTTTCTGAAAAGCTTGCATCATCTAGATAAACAGTCCCAGTAGTGAATCAGCTTGCACTATAAGAATTACGTTTATTGTTTTGCTGGAGTATGACTTCTTTGTCGAGTTGGTGTTTACTTAAGATGATGCTTCTTGGCGCAAAAATTCCAAAAAAAAGAAGAAAACAGCGTGAGCCAAAAGGGAAGACAAGCGCTACATCTCGTCTTTCCTTTCCTTTTGTCTCTCTCTGTTTTCTTTTCTTCGTGGTTTTCCGCTAAAAAGCATCATGTTAAGTATTTTGCTGGAGACGGCGCTGAAATTCTGCGCTAAACTTATAATTTACGCGTTCTTGTGAGCGTACTGTTCTTTTTCTTTTTGTCCGTCGTTATTGTGGTCTTTAATAGTTAACCGCGTGCCCAGTAGTGTCGTCGAGCACGAAATACCCATTACACGAACACCAATCACGTAGGAATACAAGAATAGAATGAAAATGAAAATCGCCAATAAAAATTTGGACGCTTGTGGAACGCGTCGCACGTGGTCGATTAGCTCGAACATGATGCAATGCAGGTTCTACAGACACGCACTGATGTCATAGTTCATCATGCAGTTTTACGCGCTTTCTTTTGCGTGAGAAAGTTTTTAATTTAAATGGCGCAAAGGTCATGTGCGATGATTATCCATATCGCGGTTTTACTATGCTTACGGACTGCGGTTTCCTTCTTTTTACTGGCTGCTTCGCGAAAGAAGAGACCCACTAAGTTGCCTGCTGTGGCTTCCTATAGGCTGCCCCGTTGTCTTGTGTGGCGTATGTTGGGTCTAGTTTGGGTGCTTGCCGGTATTCTTAGCGATGTGGAGCTAGATGTTTGTCGGTGTAAGCGATGAGCATTGTTCGGTCGTCCTAAGTTGAGAGTTTTGTGACGATGTCTAGTCCTCCGTTAAATTCGCCGAAGAGGTGATGCTGGTTTAGCCTTCATAGGCATGTCGAACATTATGGCAGTGCGCGAGAACTGCGTTACCATTACGTAATACCTCCGTGACGTCCTGGACCCACGGTTTAAACCGCGTTCACCGCACTGCAAAGTGTGCAGCATACCAGCGTCAGTTGCACTATATATGCGGCATGTTTTATTTTATCGTTGACAAAATGTTTAGAAATCACCCGTGCCATGTAGCATGATTCTACTAAGTGAGGTAGATTACTCTCCAAGGCCGACATTGCTCGCGCAAAAATATGAAACGGAACGCTTCATTATATAAGCATTTTTACTAATTAACATTTAAGCTAATTACTTAGAGCCACATATTCCAGTTTACGAATTGTAAAGTCATATCCACTGAGAACCAATTCCGAGGATGGCGCCAGTTTCGGGATATGCGTTCCTAAAGTTTGTGACGAAATGTATTGCTGTTCCAGTAACTTTTGAGCTTCAAGGCACAAAACCTCGTTTTGTCAAAAAAGTTGAACAACTATACATTTTTACGGCTAATTTGACTGCGCTCAACTCAAAACTGGTGCTAGTTTCAAAACTATTTCCAAGTGGAAGTGCCTTGTGAAATCACTGGTTTCAATCCGTGTGTTGCAATATGTGCGCTAATTTAATTAGTTAAAAATGTTGATTATTGAAATTTTGTTCATTAGTCGATTATGCGTATTGGTTTTCAGTGGAAGTAGTGTACGCCCTTTGGGGTATTCCAGTTCAACGAGTATATTTGTACTGAATGCCGCAGGCGATTTATAACGATTCCGTGAACGTGAAAATTCAACACCCGGTACGTAAATATACACGCACATACACACAGACCCGCTCTACTATGTTCTCCCATCCTTTCTCCAACTCTGCCACGTGACCGGCTCTTTCCAGACTTCGCACACACATACGCTTTCTTCCACTTTGACACTCCTAATGCTAACGCATCGAAACTGGGTTGAATTGGACAGAAATGCTCCGCATTAACAAATCTACGCTCACAATGGACGCTACCTTCGCGGCAGCGAGTGGAACTGCGGAATCGTGGCGAGCTGCGGCGAGTCGTGGCGTTCTTCATTGCACAACGCCGCGTGTGAGTGCGTTTGTGCGCCTGTGAGTTTGCGTGGCCTCGTGTTCCGTGGTTATGCAGATTGGCATCGCATGAACATCGGCCGCACAAAGGAAAGATTAATTTCTTACAGATAGCACCGTGCTTGTCTACCTGCTTTGCGTAGAATTCTTGTGTAGGATCGATATCGTGCTCACCCATCACTGCATCCAGCACGCTTCCAGCGTACTACTTCCTAAATACGATCGCGATTGCAGATCGAAATATTTTTGACAAAACTTTTCTCGCGTTGGCCACGTTACCACTACAGAATTGGACACAGCTGACCGGCATGCTGCCTTGCGTTGCACTAGAAGGAGAGGGAGATAGAGAGAGAGAGAAAGAAAACGTGAGCCATAAATATTGGCAGTTGTGCCTCTTTAAAGTCAGGCAGTATTCTCTACATTTCATTTCTCTCCGTTGCCTTAGCCAAGCGGCACTGTTTCCGCGAGAAATGCCACTTGACACTGGAAAAACAACACCGCAAAGTTTGGTTTGAAACCGCCTTTCATTATCGTAGCAGAGTCAGAATTCTCCATTTAATGTTCTCTCTTTCTTGTTCGCAGTGGAAGTCACCTACTATGAATACCCATCCAAGCCGGCGACGTCCAAGTCTCACTGACACCAAATGGCAATGGGCCTCACTGAGAGCCCTGTTTGCTATAAAAGTATATTGCGCGCAATCACGCCTGTCATCACGCCTGCGTGTTTAGTCTACATATTATTCATGCGTATCTCCGCCGATTACTTTGAGCCTTCTGGCAGCGTTTGTAGCTTTTCAAAGCTCTCTGTTTATGCGAAACAAACGAAATAAACTACATCCAGTGCACCTGAATGGCATTCAGGAATATATGCAGGTATTTATTTAAGGTCATCCTATGGGCCTAGGCATTCTGCAGATGTCTGGTTTAAAAGAGAAAAAAAAAACAACTTCATTAGCAAGAAAAGCTGGCGCTGCGGTGGACGGCGAAAAGTAGCTGGAAATTGGCCGTTCATGGGTGATCGGGCTCCAGATCATGCAAACATCACTGTCAGCGCGTACATAGACAAGGACCAAAGGAACGACAAAGAGAAGCGCTGAAACGACGAAGCAGCGCTTGTCTTCGTCGTTCCTTTGGTTCCTGTCTATGTACACGCTGAAAGCGATGTTTTCAATGGAATACCAATTAGCCCGTACCCAGACCCTGCTCCAGATGATGACCGCTGGCGGCGATCAGGACCGCAAAAGCGGCGGGCGTGCCTACGAAATTCGTCTGTCGGATTACAGAATGGGATTAGTTAAGCTCGCGTGTAGGGCGGAAAGTATATCAAGCTGAATTCGCGCAACGCGACATAAACTGGAGGATCGACCATTCTTGGCCGATCCTCCAGAACGGGCGTACAAAGACTGCGCAAAGGGTGTGCATCCTTCGATGTATAAAGCGACAGCCCGCCATCTACAACAGAAACTTCCGCGTCGAGCACGTCTGCTTAATGGTGAGCCATTTCAACGAAGTTGCAGTCAAGACGTTATAGGGAATACTACGGAGTTTAAACTTTGGTGACGTGATTGAAACGACATATACGGTATCGTGGCATCGTTTGGCATTGTAGTTGACAGCAAGATTGTTACTTCGCGCGTCCGTGGTAGCATTGCAGTGTGTCGTTACATTCCTTTAATTGCATTAACGTCAACATTCGCCGAGAGGCGGCTTCTTCCAGGATTTCTTTTTTAACTTCTCACTATTTCTTCTATATTGCAAGGCTGATTCGCTACGTTAACAATGTTTGTCTATTACGCGTTGCTTAATTTGATTTTATCCTTCTTACCATTATTTTAATTGGTGCTAATTGTTCGATTTATTGTGTCATAGCTTTTATGTGTCTTTCTTGTAACACCGCGACATGTTTGATGTATGCCAACATTTATGGAACGTTATCCATCTGTTATGTCTATCCAACATGCCAGAGCTTATATGTAACGTTTCTGTGTCCTTTATTTATTATTACTTGAATGATTTACTGGGTCAGTGCTTAATATGAATATTTCATTTCTGTGACAACTGACATGAGTGATTGATGCCAACTCGTTTCTAACTATTCCCCCCCCCCCCCCCCCCCTATGTAATACCCGCGAGGGCCTTTAAGGGCATAATAAATGATGAAGATCCTCTTGTTTTCATAGTACCACCCATATCTGAGCCTATCACCGGCAGTTAGTGTGTGCCGTTGTTAAATCATCATCATCAAGTGACAAGCATGTAAGTAGCCTCAGCATGGGTCGTCTGGTTGTTTCATGCAAACAAACACACCAAGCCCATACGACCGAGTCATATTACATATCCTGAGTGACGTAAGTGTAAGAAGCATCGCCTTCGTAGCTCAGATTGTCTCCGCCTCTGTATATCAGAGCGATAGGAAATAAATAGTCTGTATTTGTCCTCGTATATAAAGTCAAGTAATCACTGCTCTTTTAATTTATCTTCTACGTCTTTTTTGTGTTTATTTCCCCGTCTTCCTATAATGTCTATTTAGGAAGCTCGTCTGTTTGAATAGACTGCTCAGTGCCTTGAGCCAAGGCACTGAGCATGATCTCAGAGACGGCACATCATCGAGTGTACTCGCCGAGACGCGAGACAGCTGTTCCGATAAAACGAACATAAACGAGCATAAACGAACTATAAAACTTCGGTAACCAAGCGTTGTACCCGTAGAAAACGAAACGATAAGCTCTTCAGCGCGAAAATTCTGGGTTTTGCTACGGTGCCTATCTGCTAGTGCATCGAGCGGCAGGCTTAGATTAGAGGAGCGCTCGACCGGCTATCGCTCGCACAATCCCTAGCTGCCTGAGACGCGCGCTTGTGCGGAGCCCTGAAATACGCGCTAATTCTGACGTCTGACGTCGGTTTCAGATTGCCGACTTTCCCCTTGAACTGAAAACCGATCAAAAACATTTAATTTTGACTACTAAACAAAATAATAAATAACGTTTTGGTTACGTCTTCTTTGAGGTCAAAAATATCGTTCGTTTTGTTTCGTATTTCGTTTTTGTTTTGGTTCCGTTCCGACATAATGAGTGGCACATCCTGGCTCAATGCACACTTTTGCTGCCATTTCGTCCGCTTAACTTCTTTCTCCACACTGGCATGCTTCGGTTTCCTACATAATGACTTCTCTAAAGCCGACCTTTTCTTTCCGTTTTCCTTTACTTGCTTTCACCGTTGTGCGTCCCTCTTTCTATGTCATCATCATTCCTCATCACACCTTTATCTCCCCGTTCCCCCTCCCCTTATGCAGAGTCGCAGGCTAGAGCACGTTAGCTCAGGCCGACCTCTCTGCCTCCTTTCAAATAAATTCTCTCTCTCTCCTTTACTGACTTTTCTTCTTGCCTGTTGTTCTGCTTGTCTATTCGGGCGCTTAGACAGTGGCACATATCCATCCTGGGGCATTCGCAAAGAATGTTCACCTATCATGTGACACGTGCCATGTTACACAGAACCAGTGGCTCCAGTCGTTGTCTGTTCAAACATACGGAGCAGCACATACCCAGTGGAACACAGCCGGTGGTCCGAGACAGCAGCCAGCACTCTAAAATTTTGGGGACAATACAACGAAAGCTTCGCCTCAAACTTCTAAAAACAGCCTAACTAGGGTGCACACTATCGTAATTTAACCTTAGTACCGCATGCGTCCACAGAATTTAAAGACGTGCGCCTTAATAAACGCTACCGTACGTGTTTAGCGTATTGCGATGAAGCCGGGTCATTTGCGCGTAGAAGAAGAGCAAGAAGATCTGTCGCTCCGCGTTTCCAGTTCCATGAGTGCATAAATCAGTAAGTAAGTTCTGTAATATCTGTCATTTGTGCATTTATCTAGCGCAAATCTTTTACACTGCAGACTAATTCGAGGGAGTGTTTATCCGAAGGTTTGAGAAACCTGTTTGAAACTGGCGTCACGCGCTTTCAGGAGAACCCCCGCCGTATGTAGTGTGCAAGATTTGCCGGTTCTGAAGAAGTTATCAGAATTTGCCGCGGTGCGTTTTGTACGATGTATCTTATATTCCGGATACAGGCCTCACGTTCCCCTCGGTTGCGCTTTTCTAGGAGCCTAGCTAGTTCACTCTGAATGTGCTCCGCAATGCGTACGATGGAGCATTAGCATTTCGAAGCCCGCCAACAGTAACACAGTGATTTTAGGCTGTACTAAGCTGCCGTATCGTTCAGTTCGCTTCCGTCGAAAATTTTAGCATTCAATTTTAGCAGATTACCCGTTTAAACTCGTTTAGTGCTGTCCCTTAGTTTTATTTTAGCGAACTTTTAGCCTATTTCTTTGCTGACGTGGCAGGCATCGCGAATGATAGATAAAGCAGTCAATACTTAACATTCAATTCACCCAGGACTTGCATCTCCCGTACAACAGTCCCCATCTGTTGCAGAATGGTTGTTCACCATGGATCACGACGAAGACGAGGGCATCGTCAAGTTCCTCCTGCTCGTGATGCTCGTGGTGTCGGCGGTGGTCGTCTCGCTTCTAGGGTTCATGTTGTACGGTTTCCGTAAGTCGAGTATTGAGTTCGATGTCACGAAACAATACTGGGTGTTTGAGGGATGCCGCACTGCGAGGCTTCGGGCATATGTTGTGAACTTTCTTTTTTTACAATTAAACAAGATCCTGACAAGAACACTGCATTTTAGATGATAGTCGCTAATGGTCACGATGATGATAAAGACAACTTGCTCAGAATTGTCTCTTCTTTCTGTATTATTACGTGTACACGTCTTCCTTTTTGTTTTATTTATTTTATTTTAACTGAGTTATATCCTGCAGTAGCGAGTCGATGGCCTGAATCTCAAAAACGAAAAGCTCCAGATTTCGAAAACGGTATTAAACTTCAATAATATGCTTCACCTTGAAAAACAGCTCTGACGCCCTAATGTGTCTGGCTAATAAGCTCTTTCATTTGTTTTTAGATGCGATGACAAATGGAGACGCATGTGTCTCCGTGAGAGATAAATTGGGAGCGAGTCATCGAACTTAGCCAAAGTCTCTTAAATAATTTGACTAGGGCAACTAACTGGATGTTTTCGTCGCTTAAACTCTCACGCAGAAATTCCCCAAGACGAAAAAAGGTGAAGTGGTCGATAACGCGATTAACGTGGTAACAAATTCATGTTTTGAACCCCAGACCATTTTTGGAAATTTTAGTGCCTCTCGTAACAAAGAGGCTCTCCGAGGATTTCTTTTTTTCTGTGAAAATACTTCTACACGCTATACACACAGCACAGTGTAATTAGTCTCACCGCTATTACTCACAGTTATTTTAATTCTAACCGCAGAAAATCAAATATGGCAGAATATCTAATATTTAACTCTTTGAATGAGTACGTCGCATTGAATGTCCCATTGCGTGATCGATGTGCGATTGGGGTTGATGTAAAATTTGTAAGGTTTACTTTCAAACAATTGACGGGTGGAGCAGTGGCTTTGGCGTTGCATTGCCTAAACCCGGGATCGCGGCATCAAATCACGACAACGGTGGCCGAATTTCGATGGGGGCGAAGTGCAAAAACCACCCGTGTACCGTGCAATGGGTGCACGTGAAAGAACCCCAGATGGTCAAAAGTAAGCCGAAGTCCCCCACTATACGGCATTCCTCATAATCAAATTGTGGTTTTAACACGAAAACCCCAGATTTTTTTTTTTTTTTTGAACCGTTGAGGGACGGCAGTGTTTGCCACGATGTCGAAGTGAAACCGTTAACCTCTCAGTGCAGTCGGTAACGTCCAAAATTCACGCCGTATTCCTCTACTATGAAACGAAATGCTCAGGCGTCGACTCGCAGGAATATCCTAATTTATCTCTGCGGTGTGCTCCTCTGTGCGAGCATGATGGGCTTGACGAGAGCAGGAATAATCACTTGTTTGTGCTCGCCTCTTTCCCAAACCGATTTTGTCCGATCCAGCAGTGTTGTTCGCGAGAGGTGTACGTGGCCGCAAACTTGCTCATAATTCGACGGAACACTTCAGCTGGTTTACATTCTTCAGCACTCGGTGACCGTAAGAGAGCACGTTCATCTTGTTTGAATGGGTTGTGTATGTGGAAGTACATTTTTCAAAGGCTATTTCTTCGAGGATAAAGAGCCTTTCCACATCATGTGTAGGGTACACTAACGACGACACATTTCGTTATGTACCACAACAACAAGACATGCTATATGTTACAGCATATTGCAGTTGGGCTTGGGGAAATGGTTTCAGTTGATCACGCCATTATTAAATTATTCGATCGGTTGTTCTCGCAAGTGATGCATTCTACTTGCTTCGTGTATGTCTTAATTTAGCATGGTGCAAATTAAATGGAGCGTTGCAGCACGAAAATGAGCGAACGTATACGGAACATGAGCAAAAGTATACGGACCACAGCGTCGCCGGAAAAAACAAACTGAATTTATTCGTAATTAACATGCGTAAACGGAAAATAAGGAGTGAACTAGAAAATTCGTAATGCCAAGTTTGGACTGCAGTCTTCAATTTCACGTTGCATTCACAAACATTGAAGAAAATTATTTTTAGAGCGAAATCTCTGGTCCCTATACCTTCGCTCACGGGTGTACATTGTCGTTTTGCGGCGGTGTCATGTTTTTTCCTCGTACCCAAGGAAACAGAGGTTAGGTCTAAAGGCTCTACGGGAGCACTTAGCTACATTTTGGTGGATGTCTCATTTTCCCTTATTTAACTCTATGAGATTATCTCACAGACAGTGAATTGATAAGTTCCTTGGGAGCAGTATAGTTTTTGTGCATCTTCATATTTTCTCTACGTTCACATGTTATATGTCTATGCTTTCGTAAGCCTTGTAGTCTTATAACCTGCTTTTCTTTCCTCGGTGATCCAAGGACTTGCTCAGCCTCAAACTCAGACCCACTTTAACTCACTCAGGCAGAGACCCCAGCTCCAAGGGCTCACTCGAACTCAGACTCAGTCTCACCGGTCGGTGTGAGTTTGAGCGAGTTTGAACGAGTCGACTCGTGAGTGAGTTCGACGACCTACGCTTGCAAGAGTAGGTGGCGTCGGAGGCGTATCAATTGCTCGCAACGCAATAGCCGTCAGATATAATGTCCCATTTCGGTACATAGAAAACGGAGATACGCAGTTCCATGCGGATGTGGCTCAGTGGTATGCAACGAGCAGCGAAGTGTCGCCACCCTAGCTGTGAAAACGTCATCTGAAGGCATTTACATCAAGCATGTGATGTTAATGGCCCCTTTCAGTACATGGAATTATGAAACATGCACTTCCATGCAGATGCCGCTGCGCGGTACAGGTCAGGACGCCGCGGCAACAGTACGCTCTTCGATGACAGCAGCTGGCATTAATTTGGCGTTCTTTCACCGCACTCATACGACATTGGCGCTGCCAAATGATGACGCAAGTTTGAAATAAAACGCAATCGCACCCGTCGTGTGTCTCTTTGCACAGCAGTTAACTGAAACGATTCGCGAAAGCATCACGAGCGCACGTTCTCACAAGTGGTTCTCACAGCATCTGCTGCAATTTTTTTCCTTCATAATTTCATATATTTAGATATTTCTTTTCCTTTTACAGTGCGGAACATCAACTACATCGATTACAGCAGCTATTCGACTGCACTGCCCAAGTTGGTGCCGCGTTTTGTGGACTGATTCGCGTGGCCGAAATGGAACTGCGGTTCTCGCGCTTGGAGACATCCTGCATCACCAACGGGCCCTATCGCTGTGCAACGTTTAAGCGTTGGCTGTAACTTGTCTATGTACTCGTTATATGTGTATAAGTTGCATTGTTACGCGTTCAGCAAAGAACGACCTTAATAGATATTGCACTACTGCATTTCCGAAAACACGTTTCCGCGCGTAGGTATATGTATTATGTAGTACTTGGCTTGGTATCGTTCTTTGTTATCCTTTGTATGGCACGTGTTATGAATATCACCATTCGAGATATTGCAAAGCACGCACAGGAGGAGGCGGGCGTCGTCTGGTGGTGGTGCAAGGAACTCGCACGGGCCACGTGCTCCGCTGTGATTGGTTGGCCTATTCGGCCAACCAACCAAACAACAGCCAGGCCGCAGCACCCACCGTCACGAAATCGGGCGAGATTCGCAAAGTTTCGCTTTAAAAAAAGAAAACACAAGGAGGGAGCATTAGGCGACAAAATCTAAAGCCGAGAAAACTCGGTCCAGCACGTGATCATGTCGCGGCAAGTTTCAGCACCTTCCTACGCCATGCTACGCAGCCACACTCAGCGCACGACCTTGCGGAAAGACGATGGGGGCGCCGGTAACGCGCAGCTGCGCCACTCACACACCGCAACGAGCTCTTTAAGCAGGCTTAGCATTGAGTTCTAGAGCTTAGTGTGTCGCACCAAGCGACCGCTTTGCTTTCGTGGTCTGCCGTGCCGGGAAGGGGCTTTAGAATGGGGTTCCCGGCTTGCGTTGGCGCCACGCGATTGCAGCGCCCTCCTCCAACGCGGACGGAAAATAAAAACATCATGCCAGAAAAAAGAAAACAAAACAAACATGAAATAATGCAATCCGCAATATTTTACTGGATGAAAAGCAGTGTCGGAACGGAACGAAAGCAAAAACCAATAACGAAAAAGAAAAGATCATTTTTTTGACCGGAATGATAACTTAACGGAAACGTTATTTATTATTTTGTTACGGAGGAAAAGCGAAATATCTTTTAGCGGTTTTCGGTTCGAGGGAAAAATTGGCAAACTGAAACAACCGACGTCAGGCTACTTCCATTACATGCCTGAGCTCTACGACAAGTCTTATTGCACCAATTGCAATAGATCCCTTAACGTATATCATTTGCTCTGGCCGTGCTCGCAAGCTCACATAAACTACGAACAGGACAAGCGCAAGTTTGAAGAAGCGATCCGGAGCGAAGAGCTCGCTCCCCAACTCTGGGCCGTCCAGCAGGTCCACGACGCCGCCAGGAAACTCAACCTCCCGGTTCCGTCGTGGGAGACGCCCACTCCATGAGAGCCCAAAGCTCTCGTGGCCTGCAGGACCTCGAATAAAGTTGATTTCTTTCCTTCCTTGGCGCGTATCTCAGAAAGGGATAGCGCGAGGGATAGACGGTCGAGCGCTCCACTGATCTAGGCCGGCTGCTCGGCGCGCTAGCAGATCGGCATCGTAGCAAAACCCAGGGCTTGCGCGCTGGGTTTTGATGAGCTCTCTAGCTCATCGTTCCGTTTTATACGGGTACAACGCTTTGCTACCGAAGTTTTATCGTTCGTTTATGCTCGTTTAAGTGCGTTTTATAGGAACAGCGGTCTCGCATCTCGACGAGTACACTCGATGAGGTGCAGCTTCTGAGATCATGCTCATTGTCTTGCCTCAATGCCCTGAGCATGATCTCAGAATTAATAATTCACTCATTGAGAAAAATGAATACGATGTTTTTATGTTACTTCGATTCGAGAATTTTTTACATGCGAACTAAAACCGTTATAAACCGTTAAGGATCATTTTTTTTTTTTTTTGTTTAGGAACAGAACCGGAACAAAACATTCTTCAGTGGCACGAAACTAAAACCCGAACGAACAGCATTTCGTTCCGACACCCTGAATTGGAAAGTATACGTCAGAATTTGTTATTTTCAATGAGGAGGCGTTGACGCGTTTTTGAGATGTTCGCGGCGAAGTTGAGACGACGCAAAGCAGGTTTGCGGTGTTTGGGACACTCACGCTATTTCTGAAATTTAGCGTTAGGGCTGCGCGAAAACCCAAGCTCAAAGATACCTTTTGGCATCCGCGCACGCGCTGTGCCAACACGCTAATCATTCGGCGGCCGCCTTTCTTTGCGGGCCTCTATTTTAACATGCCCTAATAAATATATCGGTTGCAACAAAGCGGATGAAGCCACACAAGCATATCAGGAGAAAATAGTGTGCTCGGAGCGGTTGGCAAAGCACTCGAACAGATGCTCATCGATTTGAACCAAGGAGGATTGAAAAAAAGAAAGTTCTTGCATTGTTGTTTTAAACCTTCTTTATTAGAACCTACAGGGAAACAAGCGCACTGGGCCGGGCCCGGAGAACGCAGTGTCACTACAGTGCCTACAGAATATTATAGGCACTACAGTTTCATGTGATGGGCCGACTTTTGTTGAGAGACGAAAAACGAAAGGGTCGGGCTTCACTGAGAATTGGTCTGCGAAGGCTGCAGCTGCGTGATGCAGTCCTAATATATTCCCTTTCTTCCACGGCTTGTCTTGTCTTGTCTTGTATCCTAAACAGTGGCGCATACCTACTATGGGGAGTGGCTAAGAAGCAGGCGGTTTTCCGTATGCTTAGAAGTAAAGCGAAACTAGATTTGAATAGTGGAGCGTGGAACCACGGCTTTAGTCAGTGACGGCTAAATTGCCCGTCGTCTTCGTTTTGTGAAAGTGGCGCTCCCTGGTGGTGTAGTAGCGGAGACACGCGACCCTCTCACAATCCTCTTTTTCATCCTGCCTTTCGCTTCTCGCCTCTGGTTTTTTTTTTCGAAGTTTATTTGACGTTACACATATGCAATGTACGTGACGTCAGACACACAGACGGTGAACCTTAAACGGAAAACCTTGACTTCACAAATCTGCATCCGCTAGGAGAAAGAAATATATTCACCGTTCCACAGATGATAGATACAATCAATTTCTTTCTGTCTTCAGCAACGGCGTTATGGTTTCTAAAGATACAGAGAAAGACAGTGTACACTGCGTTTTACTTTACCACGTGACCATATTTAAGTTTTGCAGAATTTTTAAACGTGGTGCCGCGGCGCTGCCCTCTCTCCTCGCTTAACCCCTGACACGCTATCGGGAGCGTTCCGATTCGCCCGCTCTGCCCCGTCGAGGCGCACGCGTGACGCGGCGTCGCAGCCAATGGGAATTCAGGTGCCGCTTAGCGGCTACAGACGCCGGCTTTTCCGCTCGTTGGGTCATTTAATGCTATCGCACACACACACAAAGTGTTTGAACCGTACTGGTGCCACCTCTTGATCAGTCCCGTCCTTGCCACTCTTTCGAGCGCAAAGATGCTTGTACTTTTTCTCTTTTGGAAGGCGCACGCATTGTGCTTTAGAGGTCCTTTTCAGGGACATCAATTTGTGATGTGCTGGGCAGTGCTTTTGCAGTTCTTGCGTAAAGTGTTACACTTGATTCAATATATACAATACACTTACTCAATATATGTAGTAATTGCTACGATTGGGTGGATGTCTCATTTTCTCTTTATTAATATATATACCACGTATGAAAAAAATATATAGGAGTTACTGAGGGGGAGAATATTCTGCACTTTATATGTGGGTACGGGGTTCGTGTCCTCGCTAGGTATTACGAGCTTTCTCTTTCTTTCTTTTTTTCTTTGTGTTCTTTCGTCCTCTCTTTCTTCTTTCCTTCTCTGTCTTTTCTTCCTTTCTTTTCTTTCTTTCTTTCTTTCTTTCTTTCTTTCTTTCTTTCTTTAAATAATGAAATTATGACAAAGCGCACCTGCACCCCGGCGGCGGACATCGGCGGCACCGGCGAACACAAGAGACGACTAGCGCAGTAATGAAAAATGCCTCTCAAGGGCTTCAATACACTGAGCGTCTGTACGCCGTAGGATTCGTCCGGCGGAAAGAAATTATAAGCGAGGCGTATTAAATTGTGGCGCCGGCGGCGCATTCAGCGCGTACACAAAGCGACATACCTATATGCGCTGCGAAAGCTGAGAGAGCTATACGCGTGCGCGAACGCCTAATGACCCGTCCGGCCGTCAGAAGCCCTCGAGGTAATCGAAGCTGTTCATCGGTAATGACAACATAGAGAAAAAAAGATGGAAAGAAGAACATGAAAAAAGAAATAATGAAAGAAAGCAATACCGAGATGGTTGAGATCAGACCCCATAATTGGGATACTTCGAATTCAAGTTGGTGGCTGGCGTGTGTGTAGTAACCCTTCTTAGGGGATAATTCGTCACGACTTCTCGAACGGCAGCGCTCGCGCGAGAGAAAATCGTCGGCGTATATACGTGTGCGTGTGTAAATATATAAGAAGGGAGGGGAAAGGCAGGCCGATAAGTATCGCCGATACGTAGACGCCAAGCTGCCGGACCATCGTGCGAATCGAGCATTGGAGGCGAGCCTTCGGCGTATAATGCGACCGTCCACTATAGATGGGCTTGGCCCTGCGGTTTGAATAAGCGGCCGGTACAGAGCCACCGGTAAACACACAAGCCATCATCAGCTTATCATCGGGGCGCCCCAATCGTGGGAGAACTGCATACGGTGCGATGTGCATATACTACACAGGGTGCTGAAAGCCTTCTTTCTCTCGGCGGTGCTCGGAGAAGGAGCAGAGAGGATCTGCGGAATTAGGGTGCGTCGCGTATATATACGTTCTGCGTTCCAATGCGCAGTTGGCACGTTGCTTTATTCGTTTTGGGCCTCTTGATATTTTTTTTCGTTATTCGCTTTCAAATTATCGGTTGCAGAAGTGGCACGGGCTCTGGTGCGGTGGGAAATATATGATTGAGGCAGTCTGGATGGCTGCTGTGGTGTCGTGGGATACCGAGCGAGACGAAAGAATTCCATAGCGGTGGCGTGGTGTCGAGGGCGGCAGGAGGCAGCGGTAGATAGAAAGCGAGGTAGGGGACAGGGGGGGGGGGGTTGAAATGGAGTGCATTGGCGTGCAATTGCTGTTACATATGCATGATGACGTCAGAAATTTCGGTTGTGACTTCATGCAATATCTATAGTGATTGCAATACGTGTATCATACTCAAAATACCAAAGAGCAATCTAGTTCCATACTCGTGGACAACTTTCTGTGGCTGTGAAGGGAAAGCTACGGGGGAGGAGCTTCTGCACATGTGTTACCGCGCCAAGTAGTCCGCCAGCGTGTGACAGTGCTTTTGATTGGTGGGAACAGACGCTGAATCGACGCAGCTTCCACGTGCAGCGGTATCGCGTTTGCCCAGACGCGGAAGGGAAAAGCTGCGAAATAAGTAACCGTTTACATTCAGCGATGCGTTTTGCCTTATTTGACTGCTGCTAATAAAGTGTCTATGTTTTCGCTTCCCCAGCTTAAAATAACGTGGATGAAAACGCGGGACACTTTTCAGAAGCGCGCTCACTTGTGAACGCTTTGCCTCCGTAGCTTTCCCTTCTTAGCCACAGAATGTTGTCCGCGAGTATAGCGTCTACGCTCGCAGTCGGTATTGTGATTTATCCGACATGAGACATGTGGGAAATATGTGAACCTGTCTGAACTTGCTTGCTTACCGACAATTGGGCCGCATGCGAGTTTGAACCCTACACTTACAGCTCCCCGTCCAGGTCACCTTCTGCTATGGGACCGGCTTCCCATACACTTTTCTGCACTTTGACACTCTTAATGCTAACGCATTAAAAGAATCCACGTACTACTCACCATTGTCAAAGTGGTTGAACGACTGCAATACCAGACTTTTTTCTTTAGTAATCTTAGTACGGCACTTACGGCAACTGGCTTTGAAATCGAAACACGATATGCTAGAGATACGCTCGTTTGCGTCCCCTACACTTGGATATGCGTCGGGAATCGGTGAAGGTCCTCTCTTTTTTTCACGGCTCCTATGCATTTTCAATTGTTCCATGTTGGATGCAATTAAGAGTGGAGGCGTGTCGAAATCCCTGATGGACAACTTCCCTGGATATTGCACCTGGTTACAATTGCTCACATCGAGGTTACGAAAAGCACGGGTATATAGACCTGCCCTAAAGTCACGGCGAGACCTTCAGGGCAAGATTTAGAGCAAACACTGCGCAGGCGCGAACGTTGAAAAAAAAAAAAAGGCAGTATAGAGGGAATATCTGGAAAGTGAGGGTCTCCCGCTGCTGGATCTGCCACGGTTCCCGCTACGGCGAAAAACGGCAATCTATCCAGCAGGCCTTATCTCGACTGGAACATCGGACTTTTTACCGAATAGAGAAATCCTGGGAAGCTGACCTCACAGCTCATCAGCCCAGAAAGCACACGAACTCTTCCACAGAACCCGAAGAGGAACCTACTTGACTGACCGACCAGAAACGCTGGGTGTCGTATGTGCATGATTTGAATTCTTGTTGTCTCTCACTTTCTCTTTTTTTCACGCCACATTTCCCCTTCTCGCGTGTATGGCCGCGAAATATGCAGCCTGGTCAATCTACCTGCCTTCTCTCCCCCCCCCCCCCCCCCCTTACTCTTCTTGTTGGCAAAACAAAAATTGTTCAGCATCAGAAAATAAAACTCCTTGTATATCGCATCTAGCGTTTTGCTGTTTCGGTGAAACTGCGAAACCAATGCTCCTATACGTTTGTGTTTTGTTTGTTAGTTTGTTTCCTGTTTTAACTCGTCCAGAGCAATTCGTACAGACTGTGCCACGTAACGAAGAAAGGCCAAGGCTGTTTTAATGGTAACCGCGCCAGATTAAAGCGCTCTACTGCGTGTGCAGTATGTTGTGCTCTGTTGCCGCTGTATGATGCAGACTCACTTTGTCAGGTGCAACCTGTAGCTGCGCGAACCCAAAATTACAGCCTGCTTCACTGGCCTCCGTTCTCGTTCGTCATAATTCGAGAATTGCGAAGTAGGCTGCACTACAGCGTTGAATAGCAATAAGATGGATTCAAGGGCTTCTATATACGCCGCGTACAGGAAGTAATTTGAGAGAGCGTTATATTACCAGCGATTACTAGTTCACTTCTGAAATAAGCTAGTATACGTGCACAGCATAAGAGGCGCGCTTAACTATCTATAATAGCTAGAGCTGTTTTCCCCTCAGTGCGCGGTCTAGTTCGCTGACCTTTATAATGACCCTAATCGGTGCAATGCCGCATAGTTAATGACCTTACACTGCAGAGCTGCTCCGCTGAAGCACTCGAGAGGTACCCGCCGTGGTTGCTCAGTGGCTATGGTGGTGGGCTGCGGAGTACGTGGTCGCGGGATCGAATCCCGGCCACGGCGGCCGCATTTCGATCGGGGTGAAATGCGAAAACACCCGTATACTTAGATTTAGGTGCACGTTAAAGAACCCCAGGTGGTCGAAGTTTCCGGAGCCCTCCACTACGGCGTGCCTCGTAATCAGAAAGTGGTTTTGGCACGTAAGACCCCATAATTTCAATTTCACTCGAGAGCTCCGTAACGCATTCAGCCTTGCACGTTGTACATTTATGCGCGCGCTGGGCCTGTCAGTAGCACAAGGCGTTTACTCGAAGGTGCGGGTGTCGCTACGTATAATCGTCCCGTGTTATACAGCTTTCGCAAATTAAGGAAGCGTTCTGCAGCGGTTGCAAAAGGTAGAGCAATGCACGATTTCATTCATCTACTCTTACACGCCGTCTGAGAATCCGTTAAATATAGAAAAAAGAAGACGAAGAAAGGAAGACAAGGATAAAAAAGACAAGAAAACGACATTAAAATAGTAGTAGGGTATGATTTCTCAAGGGGTTATGATGTGTCGGGGGGTTTATTTATTTAAGAATACACGTAAGGAATCCTCGGATGAGGGTATTACATGGGGGGTGAAGGCGCTGCATTTATACAACTTGCCATTTAGATACTGAATTATACGATTAGTAGCATTATATTATCTACAACAACTTGAACCGAATACATATATTTAAAAGAAATGTTTAAAAAATTGCAACTTGTCAGGAGCACTTTGCAATTAAACAACTAACAATATAATTACACTTCGATATGCATTTACGCACTGCAAAGAAACAATCACTGGTTATGATGTGAATGAACACATTGACCGAAAAAACATCAATAGTATATAATGAGACATAAAAAACTATGACGATAATATGACGTTATAAGAGCATAAATTCAACAAGTAAATAAATATTTCAAGTATAAAAATGGTATTAAAGACTATACATAAGAGCGGCACAACCGGCTACGTTGTGAATAAAAGTAGTTCTCTGGTGCTGACATTTAGAACTCCGGACTAGAGCTTGCGAAACCAATTTGATGAGCGAGAGTATAAAAGAAGAAGTAGAGAAAAAAAAAAACGACGCGGAAATGCTTGCGCACCAAGGCGACGCCAGGAGAGCTTATTCGCGATGCGTGGCGCACCCGGCTAGTCCCACGTCGGGACCGGCAGGTCTAGCCCACTGGCCCGGTCGCGGGCACGCCGGACAGTCAGGATTTGCTTGTCTAGAGTGGGGCTGCGCAGAAGCGAGTCTCACTCCTCATTGGTGAACTTGGGGTATGTCGACCCGCCCTCCCAGAGCATGTGTGCTAGAGTGGAGGTTCGCGTCCTCGCCGGACCTGCAATAAGATTTCTTCACTCACTCACTCACTCACTCACTCACTCACTCACTCACTCACTCACTCACTCACTCACTCACTCACTCACTCACTCACTCACTCACTCACTCACTCACTCACTCACTCACTCACTCACTCACTCACTCACTCACTCACTCACTCGCGACGTGTGTGCATTGTAGTGTTCGTCCTCCACGTTTTTCCTTGGTCTTGTAGTGTACACGTTCTGTGACGGACACGGAACAACTGATTAAGCTGACAAAACCATAAAGCCCGCTGATTCAGGACACCTCATATTATATACAAGACAGAGAGACTATGTTGGCAATTGCCAATCTGCAATAAGCCAAAGTAAGACATAACATAAATCCTGGCATGCTCGCATCAGAATAAGTTTGACACATGCGTCAATGAGCTTGTGTTTTCACCCTAAATACACACTGTTCAAGGTTTTGCGCAAAGAGATGAGCAAAGAACGAGAGATCAAGGTTAATAGAGTTAGTGCAGCGAAAGAAGGGCCAAAGCCGTTCGATAGCGCAGTGGTTTTCTCGTCGAGCTCCAAAATGCAAATTGTCGCAAGGGGCAAGAGTTCGGAACCCGGCGACAGTGGGCAACGGCTTAGTTTTCTTACCTGTTGAGAGAGCGTGAAGCTCAGAATTAACAGCTGGGAATGACGACAGCGACACGCTAACGACATGGCGGAATAACTATAAAGGGCGAATGATATAGCCTAATAAAAAAAAAACGTAGATGGAGGCAGGGATGCAGCGAACGCAGTTTCAAGCCATTAATTGCTGTCGCAGTAAAAGAGCAATGGTGAAACTAAACGTTTCTCAAAAGATGCCGGGCAGTTGCACGTAGCAGGTGGCTATAAATAGTCGTGCTCAAAGAAAGAAAAAAGAAACAACGAAAGCCGAAATATTAATACCCGCTTACAGATTCCTCATAATCCCTCGCGAAGAGGCTCGGATTCTTCTTGTTTCTTTCTTTTCCTTTTTTTTTTCTTTTAGTAAGAGAAACGAACGTAGCAACACTGCCATGGGTATCGCAGGGATTGTGCAATCCGAGCAGCAATCCCACACGAACAAATCACAGTACAAGTAAGCGCGCCCACCGTGATTGATGCGCCGCCGTATACTGAGATTGCAACCGACAGAGTGCCGTGGCCACGCGGCTATACGTGGACAGCGAGAGGACTACTGCCCAGAAGCCGGCGTGCGTCCGACGAGGGGACTTCGCCCCTTAATCACCCACACATATAAGCAAGAGCCCGAAGACGCGTGATCTATGGCGTTGGCCAGTGCGCCCCGCGCATGCCTGGGCCTTCTCCCGGCAACAGTGCGGTACGCCGCGTTACAGGATATATAGAGTCTAGACCGCACTCCCCACCGTTACGACATGCCCTCCTCGCCCTCCTTCTGCGAGAGTGTACTGTGCTCTTTCCATCTCTCTCTCTCACTCTCTTGGCACATACACCTCGCGTCAGCTACCGCGGCAGTGCTGTATCGCGAAGCATGCTGTTGCACGTGCGCTTGGCGGTGGCGAGAACGTAATTAACCTTTATCATTCTCAGTGCAGATCGGGCGCACTGATACGAACGAAAGCACGGCGCCTGCGTCGGTCCTTTTCAGTCAGCCTTTTCGCGAGCGCGCGTTCCTTATCTTTCTTCTTTGTGTTTTCTTGTTATTCGAGTTTTGATATCTTGTTGTTCGGTTGCTTCTGCTTTTTGTCGTTCTAAATCACTCGACGATAGGCACGTAACGTAGAGCTTAAGAGTGCGGCGGTAGCAGCGGAGAGAGCGAGAGAGAGAGACGTTGCCAAGAGAGAGGAGGAAGTAATTGAGGGGCGTTCGATTGTGAACGCCGATAAACAGCCTCAGCCATGATTGATCGCGGTTGTCTTCCGCGAGCTTCGAGTGTGCCTACCGGATTTTTTTTTCCTTCTCTTTACTTTAGAGGATTGTTTTTTGCTTGTTGTCACTGGTTCTCTAACCGTCGCGTGACGATGATCGTTCTGCAACTCGCTGGCCCGGTGCTCTGATTGGACGACAGTGCGTTATCGCTGCACGGGCCGCGGCTTTCTGTCGGCGTCTCCCGTACAGCGCGCGCGACATTGCGCCGCCCCAAGTTCTCGATCCTCAATTCGGCGCATGCGCAGACTAGCGTTGCGGGCCAGTCTGGCGCGGTCGCGCTGTGATTAGGGGTGTGTTTAGCGACATGACGTGGTCTCGCAATTGTGGTGGTGCACCACACGGAGTAAGTAAGTACGTGCAAAAAACTGTCAGAGTTATGCCGAACGATCGAGGCACTTATCTGTAGCGGCCTGATGCTGGGAAAGTGTCTATCGTGGCGCATTATTTCGTCGTTGTTTCTACTTGAGGACTTTCTTCACTCATGTGGCTGCGCCTTTAACAAGAGGTAATTGCAAGTGTTCGGTTAAGCGATGCCCGAGCATTCTCTAAAAGATAATGTGGGATATGTTATACTTTTGCACGCGACAGAACTTAAAAAAAAAAGAAAAAATGTTTTGCGCAGGAGCTACTCCTTTGGCGTGTGGCAACTTGCTTGCACGCATGCGAACTTGCCTATAGGTGGTTTCCAAATACACGCGCCAGCGGCATATCTACCCTGGGTAACAAACAGACCTTTGAGGCTATATGATTTTCATCATGCGCCGGAAACGGCTGTGGAACCGTAAACACGTCGTAGACGCCACATTCCGGGCATCACTTATAAAGACGGAAAGCTTCGTGCGACGGTAGGATAACTTTTCTCGCCAGTTCAGTCTATCGCCTACACCTCTTTCTTTTTAACGATCGAAAGGAGACTTTTCGAAGCGGGACACCCCGTACATGGCAGTATATGTATAGCCCGAACATTAGCAGCAACGGTGGCGGCGATAGGGCGCTGTCTTAAAGCATTTTGTACTACCTCCTCTTTTCAGACAAACAGAAACATTCAGCAGGAGTGCAGATATTTGGGCGAGTTGGTTCGTTGCAATAATTGAGGTCACAGCGCTGGACAAACACGGACGAGAAAGACGACAGCACATGCGCTAACATAAACTAATTTTATTTTCAGAAGAGCGTGCTACTCGTTCTGTCGGTATAAGCACACCACGCTTTTCTGAAATAAAGTTAGTTGATAGTTAGGGCACGTCCTGTCGTCTTTCTTGTGCGTGTGAATTCAGCGCTATGACATCAATTATTGTAGAAACATTAGCCTCACTTTTTCGTTACGTGTACATGAGTGCGAACGGATGTCACAGACGTTTTGTTTCTTTGTTTTTTCGCTGTGGCGCTAGTGGCGGTCGACTTCGACACAAAGCACATTAGCAGCAACAATGGTGGCGAACGGAAAGGCCCCCCGAACCCATCTTGTACAGCTGTCAACGAGGTTGATAATCTCACGGGAGAATGGAATTGCACGAACGGTCACCGCAGTGTCTCGAAACGCAGCGACGATGGCAGCGACGCTGTACGCGCATTCGCACAGATCATACGCACTCTACTCCGAGCATGGTGTGCTTGGCTATTCGTACACTCTTAGGCAAAGTTACACCCTTTGGCTTGCCCCTTCTGCCACACAACAATAATCGTTATCTGCCTTCATGCGTTTCCTTTCTTTAAAGCTGCGAGCCCGGTACTTTCCAGTAACGAACGGCACGCGCGTTATCAGCATGGAACAGTTTACACCCTTTGGAGTGCCGCTTCTGATAACGCCCGTGCCGTTCGTTACTGGAAAGTCCCTGGCTCGCAGCGTTAAATAAAGGAAACGCATCAAGGCAGATAACGATTATTGTTGTGTGGCAGAAGGGGCAAGCCAAAGGGTGTAACTTTGCCTAAGAGTGTAGCCGCTGCCGCCTAGCCGTTTCCGGCGCCAACAGAAATGCGCACGCTTGCTCTTGCGCGCACATTGATTACAACGAGAAGTTGCAAACATGGACGCGCCAATAAACAGCAAGTGCGATGCCGTATTCACTGGAATGGCCTCGCAAACAATGGCCTGACGCGAGGATGTTCTGCGCGCATGCGCCGATACCTCGAGACTTTCGCAGCTGCGCGCCGGGACGCGGCGCTGACCGACGTGCCGGTCGAGGCTCGCGTGAGATTATTAAAATAGTTAGAGAGCTGGTACCTGGTATTTTCAATTTGACGAAGCCTGTTTTCTTTAAAGCTTTCCTCAATGTTTCGAAGCTTTCTAGTTGACTACCACAGTTGTTGTCGTGTTGTTGCTGTGTGGCTGCATGTTTCTTTTTTTCTTGTGTACGCGTGTGTGTGAACACGTGTGCCGTGATTTTCCACGATGGCAAACGAAGATGTGCGTCCGCTGCTGCGGCGAGGTTCCACTAGACGACGGCCGTCCACTGAAATGCCTGGAACGTGAGTACGCACCCTACGACTTGTGCAGCTGTCCCAGTGTTTAATGTGATTACCACCTCGAAGGGTAATCGTATCGTATGAGCTAATGTTGCCCCTCTCGCCTTACTGCAAAGCGAATAGAAAAAAAAATCAAACTAAATAAAAAACGGAGCAAAAGCAGCCTCGGATTACGAACGTAATCGCAAGTCTGGCAAACATAGCGAAACGGCTAGACACTTTCGGTAGTCACCCCGCTTGATTTGAAGTGATAAACGATTCCATTGAAATAACGCTGTGTATTCACAATGTTTCCTCACCCAACATGCTGTGGCACCATTTCAGCCTTGCCAGTACTGTTATGGTGACTAGTGCCGTCGTCACTCGTGCAGTGTCACATATTCCGGGTACTGTTCACATTACACGGTTAGGCACCGTAAACTCTTCGATATAGCGCGAGCAAAAGCAAAGCAATGCAGCTCAGAAAACCGAGCTCGTGCCGACGATATATCGCTGACACGTGTTCGTGGTATGCTTAGGTCACGTGCTTTGCTGTTCGCATTGAATTATCCGCTCGACAGCGTGCATTACGAAACTTTGAGAATTGGTCACCAAATGTTTTGACTTATGCGGCATCATTGCTGGGCTTACCCGACATCAGTCACTTTCTTGCTTTATAATTCGCGGTTTTCTTCAACCCTTAGTGATACTGGCCTCGTCTGGGGGAACAGTATGTAACACGTGTAATTCTTAAAGTACGTGAGTTAAGTCGCACCGCCGAATTACAAAAAAAAAAAAAAATTGCGTGTCGTTACTGTTGAATCCTTGTACGATCTTACGGCGGTGCCGTTACTCTAAGCGTAGTGCACCTAACAAGGACAGTACTTGACGAAGCTTGTTATTCTAGCAATGACAAGAAAATATAACACGCGCAAACCCGAGAACTGGCACGTTCATCACTGCAGGAAAAATTATGTAAAAAAAAGAATGCTCCGTTTTCGGCTACCAGCATGATTGAATAAACTGCTGTTTCGTGAGCGTCTTGATTAACATTCACTTTTATATAGGGAACTTCAAGATTGGTTCTTGTCATATCTTTATTTTATCAGCTGCTTCTTTGCATTAATTACAGACATTATTCACTGACAACACAAGGAAAAAAATTGAAAACAAATTATTATTTTGGTTGACCGCAGGCAAAACGAAGTTGTCGATGACATGTTCTTTTTCTTCTTTTGCCTCGAGTATACTTTTCTTCCACCTTTCATTCGTAATTACTGTCTCTTTTACATTCTGATTATTATTTTTCTACATGTAGCTGTAGTGAATTGTACAAGGTGATGCTTTTCTGTCGGCTTGTCATGTATATAAATGCCAAAAGAGCGTTAATGCCATGCGGTAATGTTGGGACGCACAGATATCCGTCAAGCCGCGCTTGCGGTGCTTTTCGTCTGGTATATCCTGTAGGAAAGCATAATTTAGCGCCACCGAACAAGGACAGAAGGGAGACACCACAATGCGCTAACTAGGCAGCGAAGTTAGTGCACTGTGGTGTCGTCTCCCTTCTGTTCTCGTTCGCTGGCGCTAAATTATGCTTTCGCAGTCAGTATACCAACACGCCCAACAAACGGCAATACCATTCAGCACCACTTGACATGACGCCGCACAAACTTAATGAATACCCACCGTACTTCCATTTGTCGCACGACGAAGTCCGCGCGACACAATACACAAGAGTTACTGAAGTACTAAAGCGCCAAACAGACGACACAAGAAGAGACACGGGCGTGTCTCTTCTTGTGTCGTCTGTTTGGCGCTTTAGTACTTCAGTAACATGCACCAACTAGCCCAACAAAAAGTTCTGCTGGAATACACGAGAGCCCTGCTTCGGGCTACGCATAACACCGAAGGGCTTGCCCAAGCACCCGAAAGGGTTGCGGGGGGGGGGGGGGGGGGGGGGGGCAGCGCGAATTACCGTGCGGTGGTCTCGCGGCGCTCCCTGGAAATAACTCGATCGGCTCGCACACGCGCGTGCTCGTTTAAAAAAAAGAAGCCGGCCGTTGTGGCACGATCGGGGCACCGACTGTTTTCTCCGCCGAGCCATCGAGCGTTCTCGCGCATGCGTACAGATATCGTTGATATCGCCAATAAATCTTCGCCACTTCATCGGCGCTCGGCTCATCTTAAACGCCGCGTGATTGCATAGGTGGAACCCGGCAGTCCTGCTCCGCTTATACGGTTATTACGTTCGAAACCCGGCGCTGCTGCCACGATGCTTTCTTTCCCAAATTTCTTAGACACCCCTCCCCCCCATCCCACCTCACCGCCACCTTATCCCCCCCCTCTATCAACCCTTCTTCTTGTCTGTGTGCGTGCCACGCCCGCACGCGATTAGTGCGTGCAGTGCGGTGTCCGAGCGAGCTGCGGGCAGGGTTGCATAGATTGCCGGTAATGCCGGCGCTTGGACGGCCAGCGCGAACTTTGTCGAGTACGGCGCGACTGGTGCGATTTAGCGATCGCGTTGGGCCTGTCGCCAAAGGGTGTTGGATGGCGCTTCCGGCCTGCTTATACTTGGGTTTGACTACGGCGGTGGTTCCGTGTTTGCGAGCCGCTAATGGCGGTTCTTTCCGCCCCCCTTCTCCCCTTCCCCGCACCCACTGCCTCCCTTATGTCTTGATTTATAGGCTTGTTTCCGAAGCATATTTCTCAGTGCCGTCTTTCTTCTTTTCTTTTTCTTGTAGTTTCTTGGCCACATGGGGATCGGTTGTACTGCCTGAACTATACTCGTCCTAGAGAAGCTATGTTATTGTTTTGCACGCCTTGAAGCGCAATGGCGTCCTAACCACCTTCAGGAGGTAATAGCTCAGTATCTTGGAAGTGTCGGCGACGCTTTTCTTATGTTTATTTTTAATTAATTTTATTATTTATTTGTGTGCTATATGCATTGCTCTTCTCTATATTCTAGAGTCGCAGTCTTCTGCCATATCATACAAGCTTCTTTTTAATTATTTTCTGCTGCTTCAACTATTTGTATATCGGTGGTTCATCGGTAGTCAATAATTCTCTCACAAAGTGGTTTTTGCGGTGCAACATATATCTTGGTCCTTGTTGTTGTTATTATTATTATTATTATTATTATTATTATTATTATTATTATTATTATCAGGCACGCCGTAGTCGCGGACTCAGGATTACTTTTCACCCCTTCCCCCCCTCACCCCCCAACCCCCCACCAGAGGAGGCTCTTTATTGTGCACCAAAATCAAGTACGCGAGCGTTATTGCATTTCGCCCCCATCGAAATGCGGCCGGGATTAAATCCCGCGACCTCGTGCTCAGCAGCGCGACGCCCTAGGCTACCACGGTGAGTGGACCCACAAAAACAGTCATGGAGGCAAAGACGACATCACAGCGTATCCTCAGAACCAGTTCCTGCGTCTAAGCTGTTTTTGGTTGTTCAACGATGCACCAACAAGCCTGAGTCCATTATTCTTAGTACGTAAGTGTCACGTCACAGGTTTAAAAGTATTTTTCTCCTGCTTGAACCGTTAAGACATAAACGAAAGCTCTCGAAATTTGTTAGTTTGAGCCTTTAATTAGTTCCTTTAGAATACTGGTAGTCATTGTTTTCTTACCAATATTTACCTATAGACAGATGTAGACTCTTGAAATTCAAGACGTCACGCTGACCGGCCGGAGTTAAGGTTTCACCGCTAAATTTTAAAAAAGAAAGGAAGAAGAAACTTAACTTTCAGGTTGACTTCTGATAATAAAACGGTCCCCGCGAAACGAGCGAAATTTTCACGGAAATTAACGAATGCTTTCGAAGTATAATTTAACAGTCCAAGCTAGCTGATATAGTGTTGCTCTTTAGTGCCCCTGGGACAGTAAAGCAGACAGTCTACGGCACTACGTCTATGGCACTACGTCCACCGCACTACGTCAACCGCACTACGTCGCGCTACGCCTATGGCAATAGAACTGTTGACAGATCCTGTGTATCGGAACTCTCTATTTCACGGCCAATCTCAGCACAAAAAGCCATCTCTTCCTCCTTATCCGTCCTCGGGGTCTCGCGATCGAAGAACTTTCCTCGTTATTGCGTTCCTCAGCAGCGGGCGAGTCGATTTCCTGTCATCGCTCCTCGCCACTCATCATCGGATTCATTTATCACCGGAACGGCGTTTTGACATTTCGTCGCCACACAAATTGCGCACGCAAGGCCAGCCTTTGCAAACAGATATACGGCGAGCGTGTGCCGGTATATAGAAAGAACCGGAGTCGCCCATAGCGTGATGGACGATCATCGGTCACGTTTCCGCACGTCAGAACAGCGGGCACACAGACGTCGGCAGAATATATGTATATATAGGGTGGTCACGTTCGCACATTTGGAGGGGGTGTTTTTTCGCACGCGCGACCACCTCGTCGTGCAATCGCGACGTGGACGATACAAAGGCGGCACGCTGTATCTGTGTACCCGCTCCGCACTCTCACCTTCGCGGAGAAAAAAAAATAAAGAAACATGCCAGCGTCCTCTTCTCCGGGGTTGTTTGGTTTTCATTTGCTCTCCGTTTCCCATGGCTGGTCGCATGATTAGCCTTCGCACGCGAGAAACTTGGTCACGCAAAGCGAGCCGCTGGCATGTTGCCGCATCGGGAACCGCTGCGCGTTAAGTGAGGCCTAATGGAAACTAATTTCCCCTGTATGCAAACATTTGTGTAGGTAATTCCTTCACACCGAGCGTATCCACACGAAAGCCCCCAAGAGGGGCTTTGTAGCGTGTCTAACGGGCAAGGGAATTGAGCCGACAACCTTCGAAGGTTTGTTGGGACCGAAGGCAGTTTGGTTTGTGAGCAAGGCATATTGAAAGAAAAGCGGGTGCCGCTTGGTTGCACCACTAAATTGGTGCTTGTTCGATGCTATATCATAGGCATCGACGTCAATTAGAAACTGGAGTTGAATGCTGTTGAAGTCTGTCACGTGGATCCTTAACATCTTAACTTTAAGCGAGTCGCATCAAGCTTTGCACAATGATCCTTGTTTAAGTGAAACCTTCTCGATTCGCCTTATAATTACATCTCAGCCCACATTGATCATCGATTCAAGTTTGCGCGGACGGGATTTAATACAAATTCGTTCATGCACTCTTTATTTTATGTTTTTCACGCGCGTCAACGGGAATTAACTTGCAGAATCTATTTTGTGGCTGCTGAGTTTGACTCCTGGCTGCTAAGGCCAAGTTGACGTTGCAGGCTCATTTTGGAGCAGCTAGGGCACCAATATTTTGATTCACGTGTTCCTCCAGATAATCAGATTATTTTGAAATCCTGTACTAATACCTGCCCCAAATATTGCAAGTATTTTAGACGCGGAACCGCATAAAATTATCAATAAGCGAGCTCCTGCAATAACAATCTTATGCTGAGAAAGTAATATGAGCAGCGTTGTACCCACTGTGCCCTTTCTTTTAAACTCTGTTCCTGCATGCGTACCTTCAAGAACGTAGAATAGTGGGTGACTTGGTGTGCATTCATATTTGCTAGCGGGAAAATGTGTTCGTCACCAGTCTTCTGTATGCCAATGTATCGTTTCGCGATACGAAATATATACATGTACTTTGATGTCAGCCTTGCTTTTAAAATGCCTTTGGACTTGGGTATTGAATCCCCAGCGTATCACAACAGAGGGTAATACATTAACTTGAAAGGGAACAGAGGATCGTGCAAAAAGTAACGGAAAAGATGATGACAGGCAACATTTAAAAGATAGGAACATGACAGTAATGCACAGAAAACCTTGTTAGATGACAGTTCAGCTGAGGTTAAGGAAGAGATGGGAATTGTGTAGACCATATAATGAGTGGAACACGTGGCTTTTGGCCTGTGAGAAAAATATATTGTTTTTGAGGGAAACACTAGCAAAGTCTAGGGCGACAAGGGATTCGATGGAGTGATGAGATTCCACAATTTGAATGGTTGACATGAGCTTTCCAGTTTCAGGGGAAGGGTAATTGCGGACCCGTGAATCTCTTCTTCCGCCCAGCCGTGGGCTTCAATTGATGTTAATTGAAGAAAAACAGAAATATATGGGGCGTTAAATAAGGCGATAATTTGATGTTTGGTTAGTTCGGACATAGAAACTGCAGTTTGAATTTCCTCGCAAAGTTGAAAACGCCCATGGCAAGGACGTCAAGGTCATTTCTCTAGCCCTCTACTCAGGTATCTTCTATCGTGTCTGTTGCGAAACGGCCTTTCCATCATCGGCATGCTCAGACACCTTTCTGTGGAGCGTTGGCTGGCTGACGCATCACCAGGCCTGAAGGTGCTTTATTTGGCCGTTCTTACAATGGGCGCCAAGTCCTTATTTTATTACATTCAAGAAATGGCCCCTTGTAGTTAGTTTTGTTCTGCATATAGGTAAAGCGAACATGCAACAGATGCTCGGGCTCTTCGCCGATCACTGTATGTGATGGTTTTCAAACATGAAGCCTGTGGCAAATTTCGCAACTGCTATGAATGAAAAAAAAAACTCTTCCCTGTCCTTCTTTGTCCTCTTATTTCTGCGCTGGTAATGCATTCTAGCGCTCGCATATTGACTTTTTGCATGCGTTTCAGCAGTGTAATACATCGTAGGCGTCTGTAGCACCGCCATGAGGCAGAATAATTTCAGGAAACGTGCTGGTATGTTGCATAGGCCACGTGCCTTTCTCTTTGACACCTCCATTTTGTTTTGAAGCGTGCGAAGCTTTATTGAGTTTGCAGCAGCTATTTACAGTGACAGCTGTTACTAACTTCTTGTGGCTCCCATTGACGTATCTTTGACGCACCAAAAAGCTATCGCCATCACGTCTTCTTGACTGAAGCCGAAGTGGTTACAATGGAAAATTTCATTTGTTTCCACCCAGTTGTCAACCCCGAGTCCGCGATGGGGGGCCATTTAGGCGATGTGACCATGCCATAATGGTCCGTGATTGATCATGGCGTGATCGGTCGTCATTATTGGTCTTCGCATCGTCGTCGTCGTCGGTCTGGCGGTTCTGCGGTGATTGATCGTTTCGCGATTAACCGCATGACAACCGCGTTTTCATGCGGTTGTCGTCATGGCGTAATTGGTAATCGTGCTGTCGTCGTCGCACCGCCGCGGCCGCCGTCTTCGTTGTCGTGCCGTGTTGGTCCTTGCGCTGTCGCCGCCATCGTTATAGTGCCTTGGGCGTCGTGCTTGTTTCGTTGTCTACATGCCGTAATTTTTCCATTGTGATTAGAATCGTCGTGTTGTGATTGGTCGTCATTGTTGACGCGCCTTGATTGGTTGGTCGTCGCGCAATCACCGCTGCCGTTCAGTTGTCGACATGCCGCAATTGGTGATCATGTGATGGTGGTTTTCGTACCGTGATTGGCCCTCACGCTGTCGTTGTTGCTGTTGCCTTCTCGTGATTGCTCGTCGTGATCGCATCGAAATGCCATCCTCGAGTTCTCGTCATCGTCGTCGTCAAGACAGCTGCCGCTACTCTGGCTGCTTTATTTTTCAGCAGCTTGACACAACCTTTTCTTTTGTGTGTGTGTGGTATAAATGACAGACATGGGCGTGGAAAAAAACGCTCTTGAGGCTTTGATGTAGAGAAGTCATTACACCCGTAAGTCTCCAAATTTGTGTACCGCGAGAATGGTAGCTGGTAGGGCCTATAGTCTTGAGGTTGTGAGTAAACTATAAGCGAGAGCCACCATTAAAAAGTGAAAATAGCTCGAAACGCACGTGTCTGAAAAATAACAATGAAAGAAGAACGGATATTGGCGCCAACGTGTTTCTGAAGAGTCACCAGATAGGTAGAGCCAGCTCTTTCACTACATGTGCAGGTTTAAACTTTACACAAATGGTGCGTGTTGCCTCCTGACATACATACTATTCTGCATTGTTTCATGTCCCCACCAACATTCAAGAAATGGTCATAATAATTTGGTTTGGAATTTCCATTTAATTTGACTTTCGTATTAGAAACATTCCGAAACGACACAACTGACTCAATATAAAAGAGGAAATAGAAATGCTTGTTTAGGCTAGTCAACATTCTCAGGTTTCAGCAACGCTCTACCTACGCCTGCTGTCTGCCTGAAACGCAGTGCCCCTTCAGGATTTCTTCCTGGAAAAGTGCGCCTCACGAGCAGACCTTTAGGTGCTAGAGGTGGCGGTTGTTTACGTCATGTGACTCCACAGAATACAGCGTGTCTTGCGCGTGGAGAAAGGCGGAAGTTACGGCGCGTAGAAAGAAACGCAACGATCGTGCGTTCCAGCCGCGCCGCGCGCGTATCGGCGTCGACTGTCGATAGAGGTTCCCGGTCACGAATCGCCGGCGGCGACTCGGTGTACTCGCTGCCGTACAGCGAAGCGTTTCATTCATGGATTTCTGGAGCGACGTGTTGCTATAGGCTCGACGTATAATTCACCAATTTCATTACTTAACCACTCTTGATTATCCTTGGTTGCAACAGAGCACTATTTTGCAACAAGACTTTTTTTTTTAAATACGCAGCCGAGGCAGGCGCTCATCCATGACGCAACGGCTACGCTGCACTCTTTGATTCGAAGGATTTGACGCGGGCTATACTATGAGGGGGGCGAAAATAAAAGGGGCGGGGGAAAGGGAGAATAAGAAAGACATCGCTCTGCATTACATATACACACTCCAACAACGTCTTAGAGAACTTGCTCATTGTCACCCAACAGTTGCGTGTAATTGTGCGGCACCTCAGGATTTTTTCAGGCTCTTCTAAGCATGCTAAGCCCGATGACGACAGTGTCGGGGCATGCCGTTAAAGAATAAACTCGTAGACTTCCAGTATAAAGTCAACGAGAATCTCGCTATGAAGCATTCAGATTCTCTTCGGTATCCCGTGGACTTCGTTTTAAATATTTATCGCCAATTATTGCTATAGATTGTCTAAAAGTAATGGTCTGGACACCTGATGACCGGAGCTGGAACAAAGGAAATACGCTTGCTGACGACAGCACTTGGTATAGACAGTGTACCAACTTTGTATATGGGCAGGCTATAGACCAATGACGCGGCCTGTGTACTTGTCGAGAAGTGACGAGGTTTCTTTGTGAAAGCGCCGTACCTGTTCATTATCGCTGGCGTGGATATTCCTGAATTAGAATCTCGTTCACGACCCGTCACCTATTACAGTTGGTGCAATGGCATGATTACTCTTGACCACATGCTTTGACAGTGCCCCGCGGTCTTCACAGACTGTGACAAGGAACAAGAATGGTGGCGGCAAATGCTGCACAGTGAATCAATCTCTGACCAATTACGGGCAGCCCAGAAGGCCCGCGATGTGGCTGAAGGGCTCGGCTTGACAGTCCCAACGTGGGACCGGCCCGCGTCAACCAAGGGTTGACCTTCAGAACCCAATAAAGTTATTCATACCATACGGACCGTCACCACGTTAATAATTGGTGCCTCTAAGTCACTCACGCCACAAGAAAATTTCCACACATGCCTGAGTTGTGAAACTGGAACGCGCAATCATATATTACAGCACAAATGCGTTCATTTTACTAAACCCGATACCTTCCATGCTTACCATCCGACAGCCTTTGTACTCCTTGTCATCTCGTTTGCGATCAAAGTCCTGAAGTGGAAAGAGAATGAAGTTAGCAGGGGTGGCCTGAATGCAGAAGATAAGCAAGCGCATACGTACGCGATCTTGATAGCTACTTACGAAGCGTAGTACATGTCGTCGCTGATCTTTCTTCGTCGTTGGCTCCCTTGTGCAAGCGCCGTGGATATAATGCTACACCACGCCAGCTTTTACGACAACCAATCGGTTACCTCTACAGCTCGTAGCGATGTATCCAATCCTTCCCGTGCGACCCGATCTACTTCGTTCCGCTCCGATACTCGTGCAGAACGTTGAATTTCGAACGCGATTATCAGGCTCGCGTGCACTCAAATGCCCCAAGCGCAGGAAACGACGCCAACGTCGTACAGATATGGGAGCACTTGCACTTACCTTGCGTACAACTCCACGCGGCAACGGCGCGTGGCGCCGGCCGTAAAATTCCGCCCGTACACACATTCGACGCGACCGGTCGTTACGCGGCGATAGCGCATGTGCGAGGGCACGCACGTACAGACACCCCTCCTTCGTCGGCAGCGACAGACGCGGAAGTCGCCGTCTCGCGTCGCGACCAGTCGGCGACAGTAAAGAACGGGACGCCATATGCCTGCGAAAACGGTGCGAAGATCTGAAAGGAGAAGCGTATATAAGAAAGATTTGGATCAGGCGTCGTGCAGTCCCTGGAATTCTACACGCTCGGACTGCGGTACTTAAGAACGCGGGACGAGCGCCGGGCGTGGGCTGTATACATGGTTGCTGCGAATAGCAGCAGCAGTAGTAGTAGTAGTAGTACGAGAATCCAGTTCATTGACGAGTCTCGGCTGGCCTATAGTAGCAGCACGTTGCAGACCACCCTCTCTTCTTTGAGTCACCGGGGAAGTGTATAGGAGGAGATAAAAGGACGAGACGTTGAAGAAGCGAAGAAAGAAAAAAAAAACGAAGGCAGAAGCTACGGGTAAAGGTGGGTGGGGTGGGTGGTGAAGAAACTCAACTTTCCGGTTGTGCGTCGCTCGCCCTGAGTGAGATTACGGGTGAGGCAGTAGACGGCGAGCGCGGCGAACTGAACGGCAAACGCTGGTGATGACGCCGACAACGGCTAGTCCCGGGACATCAAGAAGAAGGGAGCGCGCAGGCGCTTATGTGGACGCGCCTGTCTTGCCTGTCTTTCTGTGTGCGCTCGTCTACTTTTGTGCATTCGGGCTTGCGAAATATACCGTGCAGCGTCTGGAATGCCCCATGGCTGCGACCAGGCGCTCGTTGCAATGCGAAACGGCGAGCAGTGCGGCATTCACTCGGCCGACAACGACGTGAAAGGAAAAGGCCATAAATTTTTTTGCACTTACTTAGAGAGAGAGAGAGAGAAACAGAGAGAGAGAGAGAAAGGAAAGACAGGGGGGTTAACCAGAGGCGAGTTTCCGGTCGGCTACCCTGCACGGGGGTGGAAGATATATGGATATATGTGGTGAGATTCTTTCTTCCGAAAGAGGCTGGTCGTCCAACTGGTTCAGCACGACGGAAAGCGATTGTCAGCTGTACTGTGGGGACTAGCATCAAACATGACGAACTATTTCCTCATCGCCGCTATCGCCAGATGCTGCGGTGTCGGCCATCCCTATGCGGAACGCGTAGGCATTGCTAAACGCGGCGTCCGACCATAGCCTACACAAAAGGGTCGCGTATCTTTCTTGGTGGAAGTCGAAGGCTTAAGGTTGCATCGAGAGTCTATAAAAGGGCGTGCATAAAATGTGGTTCATTCCACTCTGATGTGGTGCATAGGCGTGCAAGTATAGCGGATCGAGCATCCTTGCAGAATGTGTCCTAGACAGCGGGATTAATAGGCGGTCGTCTTCTACATTAGCTAAGCGAGCAGCTTGATCGGCACGTTCATTGCCAATAATACAACAGTGATTGGTAGCCACTAAAAATTATTTCATGTTCTTTCTCAGTCAGGTGGTGTATGGCCTCTGTAATTTCGAACACCAGCTGTTCATGTGGAATGCACCGTTAGATTGGTAGTAAACACTGCAGTGTCGTCTTCGAGTCGCAGAAAATGGAGCATTTGTGTGTTGGTTTGTCATTAATAAAGTATAGTGTGACTCGAAGCTCACAATTACGGTATCACTCACAATGACTACCCCTGAGAAGGCTGCTGCAAAATCAGGTGTATAGGACCAAACTAACAGGCAACTTTGTTTTGTGGCATTAATGGATATAATGCCACACTGGATCCAGAATGAGACTGCGCACTAAGACGCAGCTCCGGCCTTCACCCGGGCTCCTCCAACGTAAGGCATCTCCTCTGTGTTGGCTTCGCTTAGGATTAGAAGAAAGGCGTAAATTGAACACATACAAAGGCGAAGTATAGACAGCACGAACACCACTATGAACTGTTTTGTTAGGCCTTCAAAAGTGAGAAAAGCAAGAACACGAGATTATTGGGAAAAGCAAGAACGCGATCGCGAATGAAATTTTAGAAGCGTATATATACCACATAATTGAAAACTAAGGTTTATCAGTCAAACGTATGTATCGATGTACGAGTCAGAAAGATGCTTGTTAGAACTCGTGGCAAGAAACCAGAAAGAAAAAAAGAACATTTATATGTTCCTTTTCTGTATTTCTCTCTGTTGTCTTGCGGTTCTGTGCATGTCTTCGAGGTATCATGTTCAGTAATATAGGCGAACATTGAAGGCCTAAAAAAGCAGTTAGTAGTGGCGTTAGTTTTGTTAATTTCGTCCGTGTGTGTGTGTGTTAATTTATGTCCATCTTCTAGCAACCATGTTTCACCAACTAGCCTAACAAGAAGTACTCCTTTGCTAAGAAATTGCCGTCATGAAGGCGTACTTAAGGTACGTTAGAATATCTGACAAGGTGGCATGCCCTGTCTGCGGTAGCAGTTATTAGTTATTTTAGTGGAAAGACGGGAATGGAGCAAAATTTCTGCAGACGAGTTTCATGGCTCACACCTGAACAGCAGCCAGCAGAGGGGGAAAGGGAAATGGAAGCAAAGGGTAGGGAGGGAGGAATAATATTTAAGACAGAATGTAGATGGTAAGGATTACACGCTTTGCTCTCAGTACAGACGTTTCTTGAACGTCGATGGGACCCGCTCGTCGCACCACAAAGCAATACAGACACATAAGCGCTATTTCAGAAAGACTGTCATCCGCGAAGAGAGATTTAAAAAAGGAGCAAAGGCAGGGAAGTGAACAGGATGAACTACAAGTTGGCTACCCTGCGTTATAAAAGTGACAAATCATGACGTTGAAACTAAAAAAAAAAAGAAAAAGGAAGGAAAAGAAGACTAGAAAGCGCAGGCACTACATGCGAACAGAAGTAGGCACGTATCCGCAGGCAACGTACACTCAAGTCCATTGACTTTAACAAGTCTAATAACGGTTTGACAGCTTTACGGAGGGGGACAGATGAGGTCAAGGTGGCTGTGGTTGATGGTTTTGGGGTTCATGAAAGAACTAGAAGATGTCGCTACCGGTGCTGTTCCTGTTTCAAATGTATCCGTTGTTCTGGTATTATTTACGCCCGCACGCTAAAACTCTTGGGTGAAGAGTTTTATCCTCACCTTACAATACTACCGTTTGCGGAATGACGTAAGCGTACATCTAGACAGCAGTATCGCTAGTAGCGGCATCTAGCGACGTTTTGTTCAGTGATTACTCATTACAAAGGTTTTTTTTTTTTTTTTTCGTGGCGTTGTTGATCTCATCCAAGGTGAAACGGCTAATCGACTGTACGCGAATGATCTTCAGTGCAGACGCATTTGCGTCTGCTGGTGGCTTGAACGTGGTCATTGTGACGGTAGTTTTACGTCAACTAGTTTTCGTCGACGTCTCAAGGTGACGCTATTGGTATATTACCGCCCGCGTCTGTGTCATTCGGTGTTCGGTATTCCATAAACTGTACAATATACGCTTATCGCACAGGTTAAAACTCTCTATTGCCAGTCGCCGTCTCTGCCTTTCGTAATGCTGCACGGTAAAAGTGAGCGTTTTCGTCTCTGGCCATTTCCACGCGCCCATGTCGGTCGGGTTGGGGTCGCGGTGCCCCTTCTTTCGACGTCGTGGACGCCGCCGGGGCGAGGAACCTTCTTGACGTCGCTGTCGCTCTTTCTCGCCTACCGTACGCGTGTCCTGTCACCTTTTGATGGGGTCTATAGGAGGACCGCACCTCTTCGCGTACAATGACGGCGAGCCTGCCGCGTTTCGTCAGGTTCGTTACACGTGCGCCGTGGAGTTGCTTTGAGTTACGCAGCACGCTGTTGTGTACACGAGAGAGAGAGAGATAATAAATTTGTTACTTAACAGTAAAGGGCTTTGCATGCTTAAAGGTATGAACAACGCCTAAATGAACTCGCTAATAGTATTATTGCATGTTTTGTTTCATTTAATCTGCTGGGAACAGCTTAATACGAGTTCATCATTATGCCATATATATACGTACTGTCTTGATGTTGTTTACTGAAACATGTTTCGATGAACACACTATACTTTAACACCCCCCCCCCCCTCCTATGTAGCGCCCCCACGGGCCCTTAGGGTAAATAAATAAGTAAATAAAACAATAAATAAATAAATAATACTCAGCAAGGGAGGGTAGGGATACAGAAAGGCCTTACAGGAGTTCGTAATGACGAACAACAGAAAACAGAAACGATAACACGACTTGACGTCTGCATTTCATCGTTGACTTCTTAAATTATGAATATCTTGAGTCCGATTAATTTTAGGGCCGTCATTCTGACTTAAGCACGTTAGAGTCCTTATGACAGCTGTATGTACTATTGAAAGCCAGCCAATCGGTTCAATATAAGGGAACAAGAAGTGCAACCGTTGCTTTGATGGACAGTGCACGGAGACATAAATATTCGCCGAAGTGTCAGGAAACCTCCGTAGTTCTGCCATGTTTATCTCGCCTAGAGCTTTGTCTTCACTGTACACTTTACGTCTAGTATAAATAACGGCTCATCCGATTTCTCAGGGCCGCAGCCGAAGTGACGGAAACGGACTTTGTAAGAAACGGCCACTGTAAATGTGCTTGAGAGTCTACATTGTAAATTCGAGTCTGTGGCAACATCAAAGCGTAAATCTCTCAGCTGTCGCAAAAGAAGGCGGGGGAGAGGAGAGAGAGAGAATTGAAGGAAAAAAAAAATATAAGGTATCCTAAGTCCTTGGTCGACTAAGCTAGCGACACTAGAGCTAACCCTAAAATGCAAGACCTATGCGCAGACCGCATGCGGTTCTTGGGCCGCCCCGGTATAGCTATAGAAGTCCTTTGTGTTATCTGTCTTCCACAAACAGCGTTCGCGTGCCGCACAATTTATCACCGGGGGCTTATCCTGGCACACGCCTCCGCGCACGCGCCAGCCCCACACTCGTATTCGCGTACGCCTTAACCGGCTGGCCGAACAGGTGCCGTCTGTCTCCCGATTCCTTTGGGCGGAGTACGCGCAAATCTGAGACAAAAGAAAAGCAAGCAAAACCTGCGCGGACGAAACACAGCTGGCCACGCTTCGAATCGTCGGGGTCATCGCTTTTTGCGGGTGGTTGCTCTTCTTCCTCTTACTCCTTCCGCAACATGGTCGCCCTGTGCCTTTCTTTTACTTCCTCCCATTCATGCGGCGCAGGCGCTTCCTCCCCGCTTACGCTACGCGCGTACTCACGCTCGCCACCCACCCATGCCACCGGCACGACGCACGTATACCACTTATATATACTACGGTTCGATCACACACGCGTGGTCATCCTCTCCGAAGCAGGCATCCCACCCGCGCACCCCCCTGTCTCGTTAAAGGCTCGCAGCGTTGCGCGAGAGATGTGTGGCCGTGCCTGGGGAGATCGCAACCTTGCGCAGCAAAAAATAGTGCGGCGTTTCAGTCGATATTTGACTCAGCCTTGTATGAAATTCGAAGTCCGTGCAGCTTTTCTGTTGCCTGCTTCTGAACACATGAAGTGTAGCAACGTTTTGAATGGCGGTTATGCGCTGCGTATGATACTTGTGAGTACAAACATTTATCCCGTTGTGCCGGATGACTGTTTGTGCGTGCGGGCGTACGAAGATGCATACCGTTTAACACATTCTATGCATGGATATTGTCGAAAAGGGGCGATTACCCCGATAACAAGCGACCTAATAGCGTTCAATCTCCTTGACGATCACTCATCGCGTGTTAGCAAAACCACTGTAGCACCGACTTCGATCCGTATGTACTCTATGTGATTCGTATGTGGGTTGCTTCGTATGGTTCTTGTAGGCATGCGTCAATGCACGAACGTTTTCGTATTTCAGTAAAACATGTCCTTCTAACGAACTCTGTTTTTGATCTCTTAAGTTTCTCTTTTTACAAATATGCATTTGCATTGTTTCAAAACTGCTGCAAGTTCCAAAAGGCTCTCATGTAGGTCAACCTGATCTCCGTTACACATTGTGAGCCAGCTCACATGTTCCAACACCAGACGACCCGTTATCCCGGAGGCCTCGTAAGCCGCGCAAGAACACGGGGAGGGTGCAGCCGAGTTCTATACTCGAATCATTCTAGTTTTACAGCCTTCGCCGTACTGCACGCTTTCGCTTAGACTGAATAGACAAGAAGGCTTCGACTGCGGCGCCACACGGCTCGTGCAGTTTATATATATATATATATATATATATATATATATATATATATATATATATATATATATATATACGTATACTCGCGTTACCACTCCGCCATCCGTTTCTATATCTTGTATAGCTCCTCCTTCGAGCGTGGCCCAGCTCGTGCTGTTTGTACAACGGTTATTCGGCGTAGCAAGTGTACGTACTACTTGCAGGGCACGTCTTCTCCGCCCGTTGTCTCGGGGGTGGTGGAACATACGTCCCATGTGGCGCCGGCTTACTTTGCCGTCTGGTTCGCCTACGCCTCGCCGCCATTACGGGCGCGCGTGCAGACGTCGTGCACTGAATAGAGAGGATGCGCTGCCTTCTGCACCGCGCACGGCGCTGTGAGAAGGTATATACGCAAGAGCATATAAGATCAGCCAGGTGATGACCTGGTTGGCCTGGCCTGACTGTCCGCGCCTCGGAGGCTTCTGGAGAGAGACAGAGAGAGAGAGAGAGAGACGATCAGGTAACGACCTAACGCCGGCTGGAGGGGTTTTAGGTAAAAGTAAAAAGAGCACGCAAGTGGAAAGAGTCTCAGTTCCTTCCTGACGCCAGACGCTTACCTGCGCTTCGAGGCGGGTGCGTACGAGCGGTTTTCATTCATGAAAGAAACGGGGACGCCGCCGGTCGTAGCACCGCTCTGACTGCGACCAGTTTTCACGTGGTGAACGGACGAGTTCTTTTTTTTTTTCGTTTTTGTTATAACGGTGAACCGATAGTCTGACTCAGATGTACTTGATGTGGTGCTTTGCTATTTCTTTCTTTCGATGGCGTGCAGTGCACGAGTGTCACCTGGATGGGGGCTTTCGGACGTGTTTATTTTCTTTTCTATTTATTTCTAACTTTTTGTTTATTGTCACTTTCTTGTTTTTAGTCTCGGCGGAAATTATCTACACATTGGACACGCTATAGAGCGAGAACCCCGAGGGCAGTGGCGTGGGATTTAAGTGTTTCAAAACACGTCTCGAGCAATACTTCTCAATGAGCTGGCGGTTGCTTGCTCGATAGCACAGTGCCGTTGGCTATGGTATTGACACACCGCATTCTCTTCCTCATCACGCTGTTTATTCTTCTCTCCTTTGCGTCCTCTAGTAAACTAACCCTTCTTAAGTTGCTTCTATACGTGCAAGTTAGCTCAGATGGTTTTCTCGCCATATGAGCTAAGCACGGCTTCCATGTGAGGAGTTATTCGCAAAAAAATTTTATCTATTTTTTTTTTCAGGTGGATCAAATAGCAGTACTCGTACACCGAGTGCTAATATGTAAGAGGAATGCCATATTTGGTTTCAAATCTACTAAATTCCCAATATCTTGCGCCTAAATAAAAAAAAAATCATTGGCTGCGTCCTTCGACTCGAAAACAATATAGCAAGAAGGTGCGGGTAGTGTCATGACCGGCACGCTTGCAGGAAACGGTGTTTGATCACAGTTTAACTGAATTGTGGTTAAACGGCGGTATATACAACAGATGAACAGCGAATAATTTGGAATAATTCGCTACAAGAACCAATCGAATAAGAATCACAGGGTCCGGCACAGGTACAGAATAGACGCACATAGACAAAGATAACAGAACATTACTGACGTTTCGTCCCCGGTCCATCCTTCACCAAGACATGATAAAGGCCGTACGCCGGCCGAAACGTCAGTCAAATATACTGTGCTTATTCACACGTCGAACTCTTCTTCTTCATTATATATATATATATATATATATATATATATATAGAGAGAGAGAGAGAGAGGTGGGAAAAGTAAGGAGGTTAACTGAAAGAGATTCCGGTTTGCTACCCTGCACTAGGGCAAGGGGAAAGTAAAGACAGAAAGAACAGCGGAGAGTCAACCAAAGGTATGAAAACAAAATGAATAGAGGAAGTTGGGAATGTCTGTGAGAACTATATTCTCTCTAACAGGCCACTCGAACGCAAAAGCTTCGATTGCCTTGACTGAGTTGTAGTGTGACGACTATATGGGCAGGCGTTCCAGGACTGTCGGCTCCGAAAGCGGCCGGTCGTGAAAACGGGCCTGCGCGGTCGCGAGTAACCGCCCGTGTGCACGGTATCGGGGACAACGGCAAGGATCGTGTTCAACAGTTCCCTCGCTACCGCAGGGGTCACATGGAGTACTAGCTTCCCTTTTGATGCTGAAAGCAAAGAATCTGGTAAAAGTGGCGCCGAGCCACCGATGGCAAAGTATTGTTGTCTCGGGTCGGGGTAGTCCAGGTGGGGGACAAAGCTGAAGACAGGGGTCCATTCGATGTAGACGTGTGTGCTGGAAGCTAGGTGTGTTCCACAACGATTACGTGGCGCCATTTGCAAGCGCTCGAAGTTTCGCTGCTGCATCTCTTGCTTGACAGCGAGATCGTGCAGCATGTAGCAATTACGTGCCCGGATGGAAGCACGGCAAGGGCAGGAGACCCCCAAGCACGCGACCGCGGATTACAATGTCTCCGGGTCCAGTTTTCATCACGCGTACTTCGCGATCGGCCCACTTTGCCATTGCGTTGTCTCCAGGATCATTGAACTCTACTCTGCGGGAAACCGGCGGAGTATAGGCGTGCCAAGAACCGGTGAAAAAGACACGTAAGACTTCGCTTTAGTGAAGGGATTATGCGCTTATTGAAGGCGTTGATTTGTTGCACTGAAGATATTTAGGTACCATTTGTTGTTTCATTGCGTATTCGCGCAGAGAACAGAGCCGATCACCTGGGAAATTTCAGGGACACAGTACAAATGGCCGATTCGTTATGAGTTCTCTTTGTGTGAACTTTTCGACAAAACAGCAGCCTCAGCACCCAGAACAAGCAGCAATGGTCAGCAAAGTCCAGGAATGCTGGCTTTAATATGAAATCAGGAATAGGCCCGACAGATTGAGTGGCACATTGTGGTATAGAAGTTACATACGCAGGAATAAAGTGCCTCAGAGAGGCTAGCCTACGTTTTCATAAAGGTAAACCTATCTTTGTCAAGTCGTTTGACAAAGATAGGCACACCTATTGGAACATAGGGCAGCCTTTCTGTTGCACTTTATCCGCGTTTATGTAACTTGTGTACGAGGCTTTAATATATCTACTACTAGAACAAGCGTTCCCCTTGAACACATAACCACTGTGCATATAACGCGGGCCAAACGATCCGCGTTCTGGTCAGTGGTGCCGTGTAAGTTTTGCACCCTTCACCAAAACGCGAAGACACGGCAACCGCTTCCTTCTTGGGACACGTCTGTAGCCGTGCCCGCAATTCGTAACGTACCAATTCCCCGAAACGTGAACTTTGCATTTTTTTCGGCTAGCCCACCCCACTTTGATCTGTCGCTGTGGCCTCGATGCGATGAGCGCGTGTAAAACAAAAATGAAGAAAATGCAGAACCTAAGAGCAATCGCACCTGGATCTGCAGAGTGGTTAAGCCCGCGTGCCTGTCCTGGCCGCCGCGCCAACAATTGATTAAGGGGTGCGGATTATACGTGCGACAGTTGAGCGAAAGAGCACAGCGAACGTCCGGATATCGCGATATCAACCAACATACGCGGCTGGCTCTTGGAGGCTTAGGTCTCTAGGTACGCGCAGTTGGTTTGGCTGCAAAACCGACGATGCCAAACAGACGCACCGTAATGCTCCGCTCTGTCGGCTATAATAAAAGTCGTATGAAGCATGTCTGCGGTGAGAATGGAGCTCTCGGATAACTTAGACAAACATTGTCGATGACTAATGCCGGAATCTTCCTTCTTTACTAATTTCGCCCTCTCCTCGAGTGTACACGAGAGTAGTACTACACTATGGAAAAGGATAACGGCGCAGCTTCCCCCACTTTTTTTTTATTCTCGTGAGTCTAGCAAGTCCCTCCCACTTTTGCTGAAACAACGACGTATGACAGGCCATTCACATACGTGCATTGCCCGCAGTCTATTGTTGCTGTATTCCCGGGTCCTATTTCTTGCGTCGCCTCAAGAACTGTGAGCTTGACCGAAGAAAGCCTTTCCGTAAGCGGGTTCACCCGGGGCTGTGTATACTCGCGCTCCAGCACATTGTGTAACAAGGTTACTTTGCTTTTGTTTTTGCCGGCGAATCCCATAGCGCCGCGACTACTAATGCTTTCACGGTGCACATAGGAGGCCCAAACGCAGGCACCTTCGCTCGGTCGCCCCTGGGTCATGGGTCCTACGCGCGAGCGAGGCCCTGAGTTACGACGCGGCTTCTCCGGCGGGAGGGTGGCGGGCCAGCTCCGGGACCACCCGTGCAGCTGGCTGACTCCGTCCGTGCGCTACACGCGCGATTCTCTTCTTTGTTCTACTGCCATGTCTCGGTACACTCTCACTCATTTCTCTCTCTCTCTCTCTCGCTTTATCGCTTCTCTTAGCGGTCACTTTGATATCACGCTTACCAGGACTTCAACACGTCCCGGCCCTGGGTGCTCTTCTTTTTTGCTTATTATTTGTACATTAAGGAGCCAACAAGCGAGATAAAAGTAGGGAGATTCGCGCACAAACTTAATAAACCAAGGAAGTTTTTCGTTGTGGGACGATCTGGAGCCTTTCGCTTTGGTGCTCATCGAACAGCAAGTCCGTCTGCACGAGCCTTTTTGGTTTCTTGAGGAGCAACCAGCTGTGAGAATTTTATTCGATGCCTATAGGCTCTGAGGCCACGTATTAATTTACTTTCCCACTCTTTAACCTTTTTTTATTGAGTTAGTTATTAACAAGGAGGTTTCGTCGCTCGCTTACTTCATAGCGTTGCCCGTGTGTATCGCGGCCCGTACCTGAGCTTGCAATTTTGTATATGGAAGCGCGGAAGCTAGCATATGAGGAACTCCGGAGGAAGGAAAATCTTGTGGTCAGCATGCTGGCAGATTTGCACTACACTGGAAGCTTAAATTTGTATAAAAAGCAGCGCAAGCTTAGATATAGTGCGCCCGTTTCAAGGACTGATATAGGACAGGTGATGACACAATACTTTCGGATACCTAAATATCACTAAGCTTTATCCATGCGAATTTTATTTCTTGACAGTAAATATAATTAAGATCAACCCGCATAGAGAAAAAGGGAAAGGCGAACGTAGTTCCAGCGAGTATTTACTGCACAGGAAACAAAAAAAAGAATTAAAGTAAGCCTTTTAATCTGCAAGACTGCCGCAAGATTTGTCACTTCATTCATACTTCATCGGAAGAGATGCTTGGGAGCGAGAAAGAATGAATAGGGGGCAGCTCGGCTTTAATAAAAAGGCATTAGTGTCCAATTGAACGCCGCTGAACGGCCCTTGCGGTTATAAACTCCTCGCGGGCAAGCGAGCGCGTTGAGACGCTTGGCGCGTTTTGATTTGGCCTTGCCGAGGCGCAGTTAGCACACAGATATGACGCAGACAAGAGCTAGCGCGGACGAGGAACGCGCGGAGAGAAGAGATTTCACCAAAGCGACTATGATACTTTCGTATTCCCTCACGTAAGCAGTCCTAAGTGCCTCTGTCAAATTGTAAAACGAAAGTTTTACTAACTGTGTCGAGGCGAGTTTCGCCGTCGCCAGCAATTTGACCTTCATTTGACCGCAGCTGCACCGTAGCCTTGGCAATGCATCACGTGACTTGCCGCGCCGAGCTCCGTCGCCGGCTTGGCGCTTGCGCTCTCCGTAGCTAGGTCGCCGCCTGACCAAGCGACTCGCCGCGCGCCTGGCTAAGAGGAGCGCCGCGCTCGCCCAGTCTGTGCGAGCTTGGCCATGGATGAGGGCGAGCCCGGGCCGTCTTCTCTGAGCATTGCGCGGGAGAAGGAGGCTTCGAGCCGTCGTCGCCAAGCGCCGTCTGACCGCCCCGCGCATATCGCCCCGCGAGCTGCTTCACTGCAGAGGGTCCGGAATGCAACAGGCGTCGCACCGTCGAGATCAATGTAGCGACCCCGTTCGCGCCCTGTCCGTTTGTGCTTCGACGCTGCGCATGTTCGCGGCGTCTCTTTGCATGTCTAGCACTTGCGCTTTCCTTGTGGCACAACAGGCATCCCACCGTCGAACGATGCGTGTCTATCCAAGCCCAATCACAGTCATATCTAGCCACCGACCTAGGCACAGCCGTCATAGCTGGCTTAACGGTGATCGTATACCGAAGTACAATAATTATAGCTAAATCAAAGGTTAACGAAGTGAAACCGAGACTTAACCAGGATAAGCCAAGCTTTCGCTTTGCATTTACACGGTTTGCTGAGCTAAGCCGCAGCCAATTTTTAAGCATGACATGCTTTTAATTCCCGTTGTCAACGACCTTCAAGTGACCTTGAGCCAAAAAACAGAGCCGTCATCCGGGCACTCGAACGAGAACATCCGGGCAGTAGCGAGAACGAAACGAGATCCCCACCACCTTTCGTACAGGACCGCATTACACCCTCTAGTTACTCGCAAGCAACTTGAAAGAAGTGCTGCTTCGGAGTTCTTTCTAATGTTTGTTCACAATGTCACTCAAGCTGTAAACTTCTGGTACGCTAAAGTTTTATTTGTTATTTCCTATACCGACGTTTCAAAACGCAGATGCAGGGCACTGTGCACTTGATTGTCATCTTTTGGCACTCAGACAGAGTTGACTGTGCTCTTTTCAACGCCATTGGTCCGTGAGACCGTGGCGCGTCCGGCACGCCGGTAGCGCCGGTAGTAAGGAACCTACATGCAAGCGCTGTTTTAGGGTGGTGATAGCTTTTGTAGGGATACTTGCTGCTGCCGGTGAAACTTTCCGACAAATTAGAAGATGCGGGAGACAAAATGGCGAAGGACCAGCCGACAGACCACGTTTCCCGCAATCCCTCAGTGACTTGAAACTAATTAATTTATTTTTAAATAAACTTTGGCTTCAGCAGCCCGAGACATAGCCTGTCTGACACGCTAAGTCTGTTCACGGCAAGTCTACGTTTTTTGTTAGGCAGGCTATAGTAAAGCACAGTTTTTGATTACAGCGCCTCAAAAAAAAAAAAAAACACTTTATATATTACGTGCAAGCGGAAGGCAACGAAAAACACTTAATGCACTTCAAATTCTTGGCTTGAGATAATATTGCACCGAGCACGCCACCCTGCCTTATAACTTGTTGCTGTATACGTGTCGCACCGACATACAATAAAAGAAACTATGGGGTTTTACGTGCCAAAACCACGATCTGATTATGAGGCACGCCGTAGTGAGGGACTCCGCAAAAATTTGTACCACCTGGGATTTTTTAACGTGTACCTAAATGTAAGTACACGGGTGCTTTCGCCACCATCGAAATGCGGCCGTCGCAGCCGGGATTAGGCCGGCTAGTAAAGCACATGGGTGTTTACACCCGTGTGTGGCCGGGATTCGATCCCGCATCCTCGTGTTTAGCAGCCCAACACCATAGCCACTAAGCAACCGCGGCGGGTTCATATGCAATAGAAAAAAAAAGAAGTTCGACGTGTTAAAGCAAAAGGAAAAGGCAAATAGTATATTAAATATGTAAGCAGGTTTCGTGTGCTCAATGGTATAAAATTAAATTGAAGAAATTTAATAGGTCGCGTGCCAACATGGGTACATCAGAGCGTGACAAAAAACTAGATAAAGCAGGAATGCGACGTTACTTCTAGCGCGATTGGGCACCAAAATGGCTGCTCACCAAATGTGGCGGTAAAGGATAGTCAAAATTGTGGTGTTGTCACCACCCTCAAACAGCGCTTGTATGTAGGTTCCCTATAGCCGGTAGCGTCCGGCGCATCGCAGACGGCCGAGGCGACACTTGCAATGAAGTTTTGTCTGCGACAGGGAACTGTTGCGCCCATATGGATTAGCGTACACTATGACGTGGTGCCGTGTGGTGTGGTGGTGTGTGCCGTTGCGAACATGCACCTCACCCATTATAAAATTGCTGCTAGTATCATCTCCACCCAATCTGCTTTGCCGGTTGCCATTTCATGCTTACATCTATACTCTCGATTACAGGAGAGCCAGTACCCTTTTCTTTCATGTTTTTTACTTTTTGCGCTGTCGACCACTTTTGGTGCCATTGCTCATGGCGACGCCGACGACACCGGATTTTCCCGTAATGGGGCACATAATGGTTATTTCGCATTAAAAAAAGAAGAAATTGCAAGCACAGAAAACATTTCACTGTGAGGCACGCACACACTACGCTTGCAGATTGCCGACATTTATACGCAGTGACTCAGGCTCTCGTTTGACTGTCGTTTCGTTCCTTTCCGTCTGACGATTGCTTCGCCTCAACGTGGCGACGGTCGCCAATTCGCGATGTTTTCTTGCGCAAGCGCGAATCTCCCGCCCGAGTCGCAAGCGTCGGCACCACCGTCGCAGCGTGAACGCACGTGTATAGTATAGCCCTTTAAATAAACGTGTGACGTGAGACGTACAATAATTCAGCGCCGCAGCATCCCCCCCTTTTTTTCCGCATTGAGAGCCGGCGAAAGTGTCCTTGGACCCAGCAGGCGTTTGTAAAGGATGTGGTCGTTTGTAAACGCTCCCCCCTCCGCCGGTATACATTCTCTTCTGCGCGCGAAACTCTTTTGTTTCTCGTCTTACTACAGTTTCTTTTTTTTTTTTTTTGCATACGTTGTCGCTTGCGTAGAAGCGATATTCACGGATCTGTCCACAGTCCTTCGCACCAACATCCGTCGAGCCACTTGCTGGTAGATTGTCGATTTCCGTTCGTTTTTTAACGACCGCAAGCAGACTTCCTCGTGTCTTAACACACGCGCATTGCTCGATCGTGTTAGACAAGCACAGACAAGCACAGACGTGTGTGTTCCTGTTCAAGCAGCTTCCTGTTTCCTATAGGATGAAGCGTACGTTGAAGGTAGACCTTTCTACAGTGCGTCGAAAACCTGAGACGCCGTGGTGTTCCTTTTACGTTTTACTTCTACTGAGGTTCCTTTCCTTGCAACAGCACATCCCCCAGTTACTCTCCGGTGGTTAACTTGAAGCCGGTTCTGACAGCGGGCTGGTCTCAAGAGGGTCTGATTACGCCATCAATACTTGTGCGAATATTATACTTTCGTTGGAAAGAACCAGTTCTTATTTTCAATTTAGCCTTCAGAATTTACATTAAAAGAGCAATAACATTTGATCGCCGAACGGACTTCAGCCGACAAGGCTCTGTTTCAGAGGGGAAGTACGAGAAACCAATGGCTTCACCTTTGCTGGTGAGATGCCGAGTGCGTTTCCACACTGAAAAAAAAAATTAACTTCCTTTTCTGGTATGCAGAGTTCTACGACGTGACCAATGTGGTCCAATGACAGGGTAACGCGCATTTCGTCTTGCTACCCTGCGATAATTCTTAGGAAAATGACGTAACGAAAGAAAAGATGGCTTCAGCTGCCGCTTCTCTCCTCCGTTCCTTCGCCTCCCCCCCCCCCCCCTCCTTCCCCCTCTGTGTAGTGCAGAACGCCTCAATTCCCAGCTTTCTCACTTCTTTATTTCGCTTTTTAATCATCCATTCTCTTCTCCTTTCTAGATGACAGCTGATAAACCGGAAGATTTACAGGCGATCGCCCGCTTTCTGTTAAAGCTGCAAACAAAATCATCCTCATGCGAAATAGATGGGTGCGCAAAGTGGAAAGGAGGAAGCATCGCTAGACCAATTTGCAGCGCGGGTTTCAGCGCGTCTCTCTTTTTCTGCTCTCCAAAGCCTATTCCGCCGATCTCGTCCACTCTCGAGCTCTGGTAGCTTTCGGGTGCGCAGCGTAAGTGATAGCAGGAACCGAAGACGACACCGTGTATAGCCGCCGATAACCCGTAGTAGGGTGTTCACTGACCCGTCGATGGCCGTACGGCTCGCGTGTCTTCGAAGACATTTAAGGAAAGCATTCCCGATGCTGCTTACATGCCGCTTACTTTTCCGACGAACCTGCCGTAAGTGAACTTTTGAGATAAGCGCAGCCCGAACCTCTGCGGTCAGATCGAAGACTTAAGTGCTTCGATATCTACGCTCGAGATGCCGGAAATACAGTCGCGGCGAGTGTTTGCAACTATGTACTGGTGACGCTCTCCCGTCCTTCAATGCGTCTTCTCGCTTGCATACATTTCGATTCAAGCTATGCGGGACAGGTTCCAACGTGGCCGAGCTAATGGATCAACCGACGCGAAGCGCAAGACAACAATAAATTACGCGGACGACCTGGGGGGGGGGGGGGGGGGGGGGGAGGGGGGACGGTATACCCACAAGCGAGGCTGGCAAATAGTCATAAGAGTACTCGTTTTTGAAGTCGCGAACGAGCCCTTGTGTGACCATGGCACGCACGTTTTTTTCTCGCGAGTGTGGGTAATCTCTGTGGACAGCGAGACGGCAGATAAGTTTGCAGAGAGCATCTTCAGAAAGGAAATGCAACGGAATGCATCCAAAAGGAAAGAAAGAGAAATTAACAATTAAAGAAAGCCTGATAACCGCACTTTCGGAACTCAGGAATGCGATGCGATGTTCTTGGGCCAAGTTTGTTCACAGTGCAGTCGATAATATCGTCCGATACGCGAGCCCAGTTCACGGACATTTACTGATTGACTCAACGCACAGGCGTTTGCAAAAGTGCTCGAACTCAAACAGCGAGACACTTAGCAGATGCATTTTTGTGTTTCGCCCGGAAATGTGGTTATGAGATTAGTGAGTTCGCGTTTGTTCCCACGCCTGTCGCTAATGCGTGCGGCTGCCTTAAGCTCATCTCCGTTCAAGCTTCTTAAGCACCCTCGTAAGCACTCGGAGGGCGCGCGAAAACAGAAGAAACATAGAAACACTTAGGTGAACACGCAGGCAAGTTATGCGATGGGCCATGGCGCAGAAAAAGCAGCATAAGAGCCCTCTTAAAAACAGGAAGCAAAAAGCAAGTAAACTTCTTGTCCTTAGACAGTGACCAATAGCTGTACAAGAAGACGTTCAGGTTGCCTAGCCAACAAGCTCGTTGTTTCTTTCCGAGCATGTGGGGTAACGTCTGTGAAAGTAGAGGTCCGTACGTGCTTGAGAGTTAACAGACGTGAGAACACCAACAGTTTCGCAGGCCAGTTCTGTCTTTCGCTTCGCGATAAGTATTGAAGACGCTTACTAAAGCTGGCCTGGTAGGAGAGATTCGGTGAGGTACTTGTTCACTGGTAGTCACACTTTAAATTACGCGCTGAGAGATAAGTTAAATAAAATGTGTTGTTGAGAATGGAGTTTTAGTCGGGAGTCCTCCACCGACGTCATCACTGTGTCATCCCTCTTAATTAGATTTGTTACAAGAGGCCACATTCAGAAAGCTCAGATTAGTGTATGGATTTTAGAGCAGGGACTTGCCGAAACTGCGGCGACATGGCCATCCCGGTCTCCCCAATGGCTTCCCGGAAGCTCCGCCAGAAAAAGTGGGCCTTGAAAGGGCATTTAGTTTCCGAAGTGCTTCGAGGCATGCGTGACTAGCCCGAACGAACCACCGCGTTGAAGTCGAGAGTATGACGGAAGCCCGTCTGGTCGGGGATGATGCATACCGCAACCACCACGTTGCGGGGGTGGGAAAAGGGGAAGTGGGGGCGAGGAGGAGCGTGGTATTGTGACTTCTCGGGAAGGGGGACCTGTGATCTCTTGGCCCTTTCTCCCGGACCCAGAAATGATCTTCATTGGGACGGCGGGTGTGATGCTACCCAGATAATCTTATTGGCCGTACCGCATGTCACAAAGAACCCTGGTCTAGCGACTTATTGAACGCCAGTGCTTTTGCGAGAGGACGTCTCGACAGTCTCAGGGTATCCTCTTCAAATCTTTCTGTTCTGCAAGCACTTGCCTCCGACCTTTTACTCATTGTCAGCCAGCCACTTTCTACATGAAAGGACTGATGATGGCGCCGGCAAGCGACCCTTTGGAAGGCGCTCGATCCTCCCACATCCGACAACCGGCTGGCAGGTCTGTGAGATATCCCAAGAAACCAACTCGCGCACCCTCTGAGAACAGAAGCGCAATGCGTTGATACTGTTGTCAACTGTAGAAGTTGAGATAATGCTAGCAAGGTGTTACAAAGGACCAAAAGGAAGAGCAATATAGTCTGCACTCAGTGCAGTCTCTCTGTACTCTGTACAGAGAGACTGCACAGAGTACAGATTCTCTGTACTTTTTCCCACTGTGTGAAAATATGAAAGAGAACACGCAAAAAAGAGAGCTGTTGTTTGTTCTGTTGTCATGCCGTTGCGCTAGAACGTATATAGTGCTACGTCAAGCCAACATCACATATATTTTTTCAAATTCTCTGAATGAAGATGGTAGTAGTAGTTTTGCAACGTAGTAAGCATTAAGCGTCTCCAGGGACCCTCCCCCTCTCCCCCTACTTTTTTATTACGTACCGTTTGCCACATTCTATGATGATGCAAAGTAATCAAATCAGCATACGCATCTGTGGGATGCGTTGGTATTGCACCCGAGGCTTATAGAATGTGCCATCCATAATCCTTTCGATCGTGCGAGCCAAGACTATCATGTATTGTCCGCACTTTTGTTTCCCCGAAAAGCCTCGCTTTCTTCCGATACCTCCATCAACGAGATTCGTGCGCTGACTCGGCGATATACGTCAAGTCTTCGGGCAATCTCGTTTCGTTTGCCGTGGCGTAAACATCGAAAACACTTATGGAAGCGCCCCTCGCGGAGAGGAGGGCGAAGGGACGTGTGCTTTTTGAGATACCCTCGTCTTCTTTAGAGGAGTGCCACTTCGATGGGAGCGCATACGTGAACAAGGTCGCCGTCACCGTAGCGGCCGCGCGCAGAGCGGCGAGATTGACGGGCCGGGAGGCCTTGTCCCGCGTGTTTTATGACCTAGCTCGCCGCCGCTGTCGACGTCGTGCCGCGATTGCGATGCCGGGTGCGCCTCTCTGTACAGGCTCGATGCTTCGTGTTCGGCGTACAAGCGCCAATCGCACTCACGTCGCTCTGGCAAGTGATTCGTACTGCGGCGCAAAAAGCGGAGAACACGCCGTTTCTGGCAAGTTTCGCTCGGTTCGAGGCCGTTGTGCGGCCTGTCTTGTTGTCCGGAGGGCGCAGGTTAGCGGGAGAGTGGGGGACGTGGTCAGGAGGGTGGCGATGCTTTCAACGTTATCTCATTTCCCGCTGCGTAAACGGAAACGACGTTTCTTTTTTTAGCACGGAGTAACCGTTAGTATCCCGCTTTAATCTCTCCAGTTCCTGTGCAGCTTATAGTGGTGTCTATCCTGGTTGTCCTGATTGTCTGTTTGTCTTGTTTGTCCTGTTCGTCCGTCTGTCCATCCGTCTGTCCGTCCGACCAGACGGACGGACACGTGGGCGTACCGTTTTATGGTCGACGTTAGATGGATCTTGTGACACCCCTAAACCTTCTGAAGTGGACCAGTTGGACAATCACCCACAATCAGAACTCAAAGCTTTATGTCAGTGCTACGAAAGAAGATCTGCGGCTGAAAGCATCACTTGCGTTGTTAAGGTTCCTGTGGTCTACGGGACTTCACGATAGACTTTGAGAACGCCGTCCCCTACCGCTCTATAGTGTGCGCGGTTTGTTCGTGCTCGTCGCTCTTTCTCTCTATCTCCCCCTTCCACTCTATTTCTCCCTTTATCCACCTTAAACCTTCCCCCCATGCAGGGTAGCCAATCGGAACTACCTCTGGTTAACCTCCCTGCCTTTCTATGCATCCTTTTCTCTCTCTCTCTCTATTGCCACGCTGTCTCGAGCCTCTGTTCTGTTATAAAAGGGGTGAGTATAGAAAGAGCCATGTGGAAAATACCTCTGCTACGATCTTATCGCTTAGTTTTGCATTGGCTTTAAGGTCCTTGAATCGTGGTAACAAACCCATCTAATCTTGAAATACGTGCATTTATGGACTAAGCTCAGGTAATACAACATATTGTGACGTAGTTGAAGACGAAGACATTGCGATAGCTTCCTCAGATGAATTGAAAACAGAGTCGCGTGTAAGCTTTGACGCTATTTTATTCCCAATTAATGTAACCGCCTGTAATTTATTAGCTTTTGTAACTCGTTTTTTCGTTGCGATACGTATACGCTGGTCAGTAAAGGTCCCTCCCTCTGAGATGCAGATTCACTCTTCACAAAGTTTAAAGTCGACCAGAGCTGCCCGCGTATGTCCCACTGTATTCCAACGATCTGACTGAGATTCATTCAAGCTCACGCAATGTGAACTGTCGTAGCAGAGTCTTCCTCGATGCATACCAAAAATACCAAGGAACTTCATTATTTGTAGCTTTCGCATCCATGCTAAAAAAATAAGAAAAAAAACTTATAACTACCCCGCATTCCCCAATGGGGAAGATGGTACGGAGGGTCCTGGTAGAAGGTATTTCCCCGCTTGCATCGTTAACCCTCGTTACTTGGATTGCACGTCACCAACTCCAACTCCTTCCTCTGAGTCATTACTTTAGACTAGCACTTACAGTGACATATGGAATAGGGTAATGATGGTCACAACCTCAATTCGCACAGTGGCGAAAAGAAGCCTGCATATTTTCATCGCCGAGGAGTCTGTATCTCTCGTCTCAAATGTCAAACGCCTACACATTCGATCAACTTTCGGCTCAGTTGCAGCTAATCCTCCCAGCCTTGCAGCATGGTTCTCGCCCTGCGATTGGCCGACGGGATCCGTGACATCCGCTGCACTGCACGCAGTCGGTGAGACGCAGCGCGTACGTGGACGTCGCGACCTTTGACCCGGCGAGACGCACGCTGGGGGCTACTTGGCGCTTCGAGGCTAATTTCCCCATTAACGCCGCTCGCAGGCACGAGCCGTGCTTATGCTGACCCCGCCTCGCACCACGCTAATCGCCGCCGTTGGTTCTGAGGAATGTCCCGCGCCGCATGCTCAGCGCGCGGCGAGCAGCTCGAACATACATGAAAGAGGGTAGGGGGAGTGGAATTAAGGAACGGGGAGGGAGGATTTCTAAGCACCGGCTTGACCTCTGACCCCTCGGCAAGTCCCGTACGCGCGCATTTCTTTTCCCGTCCCGGTGTGCGCACCACCGCGCCCTGGCGTGCTCGAGCGATTCGGGTTGGGTTCGGCACGAAGCGGCTGCCGGCGCCGATAATTTGACCAGTCTTGCGCGAAGGGCAAACCACGTCTCCGGCACACGGGTATCGCGTTTGCCGACTGGTAGTCAGCGTCCTCGTATGGTTTACACGCTGCCGTGCTCCGTGTCTACAAGATACAATTCGACAGCGCCTTCTCCCTTTGGGTTCTCTTCCTGTGGCTTCTTTCTCTTTCCTTCCCTCTCTACATCCTTCCCCAGCGCAGGGTAGCAAACCGCGGATGCGCGTTTGCTTAGCCTCGCTGTTCGTTCTTTCTTTTACGTGTTTCTCTCGGTCAGTGCTTCTGGAAAAATTTTTGCATTCTATGTGCCAGCCTGTGCGTAGCTTAAACACACGAGTGCGGTCACCTCCGTGGTTATGAGAGCTGTCTTAGTCGTGCCACTATACAAGACTGAAATGGTTTGGTCCACATTGCTCAGTAAAGCACTCTCTATTCTTAATTGCCTGCTTCTCCCAGGAAAGTAAAAATATGGCGGGCCACTGTCGTATGCACGCCTCGTTTTTGTAGAAGCGACTTCTACAACAGTGCGATCGAAAATTTTGCGCTAATAGCAGCTGAGATATCGACTGGTGTCGGTGCCTGTCAGCAACTAATTCGTCCGGGTGAACCAGGTGCGAAGCACTGCCGTGCGGCTTATCTAATGATGCGAACCAAAAAAAAAATGAGATGTTGTTTTGGTATCCGAATAAAAACAGAGCAAGCAAATCAATTCTGCGGAAATCCGTAAGGTAGATGAAGTTTCATGCAGGACATGGAAGGGACAAGTTCTCAGTCATTCTTAAGTAGCGCAAAGCTACAATGGGAACCTACACGGCTTTCACAGTTCATGTGAAAGTCGTCCTGGTCTGGGTATCGAAACTGGAACGAACTCCCTTTCCATGAAGGTGGCTCTAACCCGGGCGTATGCTTAAGCCTCTACCTTGTGAAGACGTCGGTGACCTCGCAAAGGCCAATTTGCATACGTTAACTATTCGATACTAACTGCACCGGTAGTCGATAGCCTGTGCCCGAACCTCAAATTTTGTCTTCTCTTTATGGTTAGGCCATTCAGCTTCCGGAAATTGTCAGTGACAATATGATAGGCTCCAAAAGGTAAGGGAAAGGCAGTAAGTTCCAGTGAGGCAGTCCGAAGTACGGTCGAGCCATGTCAATGGGCGGTAATGTTCCGCAATACTTTAGCAATTTTACTCTCTCCAGCATATTCACGAGCAGAATTTGTTCAGCGCATGAATAAAAAATGCGTTTCTGGCTTCTCTCGGGTGTTTTATTACCAAAACTATAAATTGAATGTTTTTTTTTTTCTTTTTAAGCGGACGCAGTGCAGAACCTGAAGGTCAGAGCCACGGCCGGTAGATGCACCATGCACCTGCCGTTCTCGTTGGCACATTGGTTCAAGATTAGCCTCGTGTAAATTGGTTGAGTACATAGAATACGCTCTGAATGAATCATTCAAGTTGCAAGAATATTTATTCTTAGCGTACATGCTCATATATGCATTGATTGCTCTTCTCCCACCAAAGCCTAACAGCAAAGCTTAAGAGTTATGGGCAAATGCTTAACACACAATATTTTACATAAGTAGGCCACAGAAGTTAATCGATATATGTTGGAAGACACCTAAGAAAGAGCGGGAGACCGTGCGGCAGCATAAGCCCAGTTCTGGCATTTCAAATATGTCACGACAAATCGACTGGTAGAAGGACGCCAGCTCTTTGTACTTGAGTGTTGACAGTTGTTACCTTATCATTAAGGGAGTCACGGGACGTAATACTTCTGACGCTAAAATATAAACGTCCCGTTTATACACCAGTCTTCCAGCCTCCTCTAACATGTCACTGCAATTTGCATATTATTCTCTCCATAGCGGCTTTTAAGTTACGTGCTTGTCCGATTTATTTGGGCCGGAGGTTATGCACTTTGTTCAATTATGTGAACGCCATGCTCTGTCATTCGCGACAACTCCGCATTGGACGCAGCACGCTGATGAAGTCAAGCCACCACGTTCGGACATCCGCATCATGCTCAGACTGCCACCCTGCACTCCTATAGCTAAACCATGACAAGCGAGGACAAGCAGAAACGCATGACGATGTCCTTCCCTTGCGTTATTGGGCACGGACAGAAAAAAAGAAATCGAATTGGGTGCCGCGAACGCAGTACCGGGACAGCCGTAGAAGCAAGCCGAGCAGCTGGGTTTAATTCAATTACGCCGGGTCCGTAGAGCACGCGGACAGCACGGCGGTCAATGCGGTACCACTCCAGCGTGGCTCGCGCCGACCGACGCGGTCTTTCGCGTTGCCCACACCGCGCTTGTTCACGGATGACCGCGGGGTCGCCGGGGTCCTGCCACCTTCCTTGGGCGCCGGAGGTCAAGGCTGACTCCGTAGTTTCCAACCCCCCTCCACTCCCCACCCTCCCTGCCTCCGATCTCGGTAACACTCTCTCGATCCTCGGAGGAGTTGCATGCGTTCGGACGCGCACGCGGCATTCGTGTGCCGTGCCTCGTGCCCCAAACGTGTGAAATCGTGCGCCTTTTCCCCTTATAAACGGCTCTGCGCAGAGAAAGTGTCGGGCTCTCTACCGAAGCCGCATCGGTTGTTTGCTTGCTTTGCCGGTTATTACGTCAGTCGGGGCAAAAGCCGGTCCTTCTCGCCGTCGTCTCGTGCCACGACGCTGTCGCAGATGAGCGCGCGCCGCATCTCTCGAATTTCTTGCGGTCTCCCTTCATTATGCTCACGGTTTTCCTGGATGCCCTGGCGTTGACTTTGGCTTGTCTTGAAGTGGCGTGTGTCGCATGCCCATCTTGCTCATTGAGTGAGCCTCGCCAGCAGGTTTGTGTTGCCGGTTCCGTACCTATTCGCGAACGGTTGACGTATTTCTGTAAAAAAGAAAAAAAAAAGAACACGAAGAGATACTTGGTCCGTCGTATAATCGCCACCGCTCCGGCGGTCAATCTGCGGTGTCAGCGCGTCACGGCCCGTCGGTCGTATTTGCGAACGTTGGCGCTGTGTTCCTTTATCGCCACTTTCGATTTTCAATGCCGCTCACTTCTTCCATAGATTGTTCAAGGCTGGAAGTGGCCGCTTGCTGGTCGCTATGTTTCGCATGTAGCCCCTTCCAACATCGTGTCCTCTGCGTGGTGATTTCGCCTGAATACGACACGCATAGCTGTTGATCGCCATAGGTGACGCACGCGGCAATGGATTTCCTTTCTTTTTTTGTCTTGCTCTCTCCATAAAATTATTTTCGGTAGTTTCACCCTCTGTGTGTCCGGAAGTTTATTTTTTAGAGGCGCTACCACTCCTACAAATTATGAAGCCAAATTTTTTGTATATTTAGCCGGACTGGGCGACACAGCCAGAAACTGATCAAGTTATGGGTTTGGGCCAGAGTATCGAGCCGGAACAGAACCGACAATCGAAAGCGGGGTAAAAACAGTTGTTTTTGCTCTAACCAGAACGTTATGATCTTTTTCACTTCGGAGCGAAACCAAATGGGTAGAAGTAACGGTTTTCGGTTTAGGTTGGTCTCCTTTTCTGGAGTTTTCATTCATGTGTTGCCTACACTTGTGGCTGAGCTATGCTACCTCATTTGTATATACGCACCATATTCACGTGATTTCAAAGTAACAGCACTTTTAATACGGTTTTCAGCGTGTTTCGGTAGGGGACGAGGGGGGGGGGGGGGGAGCAGACTTGGTGTTGTGTTAACGCGTCGATACTTGCATGGCATCCGTCGCGCGGACTCGCCAACTGTAACACATGCAAAGTACCTGGGACAGTCGAGCACGCATACTTGTTGCTCGTCCCAAGTGTGACTGTAAACGGCAAGCAGTGATCCACTTAAGCGGATGTTCAGTGAAAAAAGCGTTACTGTGCCTTTGACCGGATATATTAACGAAGCGAATCATCGAGGCTCTCTTAGAATATTTAGTCAACACAAGCGTAGATTCAAGGCTGCGAAAGAACTCTTCGGACATGAACGTGTGAATAATCGCATCCTACTGCCTCATCACCATCATCAATCCTCATTATTACTCTTCAGTCCCCCATTTTTCTGCTCTTCCCTTTTCCCAGCAGGCTAGAGGACTGTCCGCGTTCCCTCAATATGCGATTCCCCCTCTCTCTCTCTCTCTCTCTCTCTCTCTCTCTCTCTCTCTCTCTCTCTCTCTCTCTCTCTCTCTCTCTCAATAAAGCATAGATTAAGATAGATTCCAGCATTTGCGTTGAATCTGCATAATTATTTTGTAACTACATGTTACCTGAAGAACAACATACGTAATCGGTGTGAAACGTTATATATATATTTTTTTCGCTGTGGAGTTGAACCGGAACTGAACCATCTTTTGGTGAAAGAGAACAAAAGCCAAAACGAGTCGCGACGAAAAAAAAAAAAGTTCCGTTTGACACTCTGTACTAGCCGAAGCCTGGCTCAGCACATTTTCAGGTACATTGCAGTCATGGATATATGCCCACTGAGATAGATATGGTCGTCAGAGGCATTTTTTGTCACTTGTTCAGCCGGCATGACGGAGATTACTTTGCGCATTCATTGTCAAAATATTTTTTTGGCAAAACAACCATAACGTCAATCAAGGAAAGTACCACTCTATGGCGCACCACATAGTGGAAAGTACCAAAGCTAATTGCGTTGCGCTAACTAAAGAAGCCACAACTCGCTATAACTGCCAGGAGAAGAACGAGCACGGAAGTTTGTTTTTCATGCACGAAATTAAAGGAACAATATCAGCGGTTTATAAGTACTGGTAAATACGACTACGAATATGACATCCATTTGAGGGAAATACTACTTAATTTGCCACATAACAAAAATGATAGATAGATAGATAGATAGATAGATAGATAGATAGATAGATAGATAGATAGATAGATAGATAGATAGATAGATAGATAGATAGATAGATAGATAGATAGATAGATAGATAGATAGATAGATAGATAGATAGATAGATAGATAGATAGATAGATAGATAAAGAAGGAAAGAAAGAAAGAAAAAAATTACAGGACCACAAGGAAGTTCAAATGACAAGATGCACACAGGAGCGCCTACACAAACACGGGTGCGTTAACTATTTACCCATCGGCTTTCGCGCCGCCCGCGTGCACTGCGGAGCGGCACCCAGGCAGTGCCACCTCAGCTGGCTCTCTCTCAGCGCCGCAGGACGACGCTGCCAAGGAGCTTGCGTTACTGGAACGAAAGCGCGGTGGCATTAGAAGTTGCGGCATACTTCGCCGTAGAGAACGAAGACCACGGCGCTGTCTCGCACACACAGATCTCGCTCCGTCTGCCGAGCTGAGACGGATGCATGATTAAGGGCGACCGCGTCACGAAACCCGCTCGACGCGTGAGAGAGAGAGAGAGAGAGAGAGAGAGAGGAAAGAGAAGGAAAGGCAGGAAGGCTAACCAGACTGAGTCCAGTTTGCTACCCTACACGTGGGGAGGGGAATGGGGAGTGGGGGGAATAGTGGTAATGGCGGCTTGCTCAAAGATACGCCGCCGACGTACAGCGCTGACGACCGCTTTGCGTTTCCGCTTCTGCTGGCGAGCGCGCCTGCCTTCGCGATTAAGCCGTCCGCACTGTTTGCACACTGGGACGCACGCCGAGACGGGCGCGTCCTTTCGGGCAGCATGCGCCGACGAACAGCAGAGTGCTGTCACTTTCGGTGGCGTTCGTCACTATTCTAACGTGAAGGCTTTAACTACACGCCTGGGCGCGCGTTCAGCGAAAGAGCACGCCGACTGCTTCCTCTGTTCTTTGCACGACTGCTCACTTTGGCTGGTATACGAAGGCCGCTACGTTGCAGCAGGAACGCTTCGCGCGATCGAAATAACGGGTATTGGAGCTCTATAGCGATGCTTGTATTGGACTCTTTATATGCTGTACTGACGGACTGAGTTTTCGATATGATTGGCGTTTTTGAACTTTAACTCCAACTTAGTGCATGGAGGATCCTTTAGATAAAGGTAAAACTGCAAAGCTGTCGGCAGTTTGTTAGCTGGGGGGACGGCAGTTGGATGTTTGTTGAGCGCTCCGACGCGGCAGCCTTATATTTCTTAGCATTACCTTTACTTCAATTTTTGTTAAATTTGTCCTCGCTTATTATTTCTGTCACTGTCGAAAAGAGATGGAGTAAAGTAGGTTACGTGTTTTCTACATGAATCTGTCCACAAAAAAACATATCTGTTAGAGAAAACAATTAGCTAATAGAGTGAAGAGTGTTCTTTCTGATAGGTCTGTGTCCCCACTGAAACTCCACGAGGTTTGCGATTATAGTGGTTATCAGAGCTCCACTCGTCTTCGGGATATAAGTTTTGCAAGCGCTTTATTAGCAGAGCCTTTACATAATTTCCATAGATTGCTGCAGTCCTTCCCTCGTTGGTCTGTTGTTCGTTATATCCAGCGAAATCTACTTGAAATCTTTTAAATTATTAAATTATGGGGTTTTACGTGCCAAAACCACTTTCTGATTATGAGGCACGCCGTAGTGGAACACTCCGGAAATTCCGACCACCTGGGGTTCTTTAACGTGCACCTAAATCTAAGTACACGGGTGTCTTCGCATTTCGCCCTCATCGAAATGCGGCCGCCGTGGCCGGGATTCGATCCCGCGACCTCGTGCTCAGCAGCCCAACACCATAGTCACTGCGCAACCACGGCGGGTGTTGAAATCTTTTGTTAGCATTATTTTTCTTCATCTTCGCTCAATATTTTCCTTGTGTGCGTCATCGTTCTTACGACTGTAAGTGGCGATTTATTTAGGTTTATTGGAAAATCTTGGCGGCTATATTGTCACTCGTTCTTTTTACCAACATTTTTTTTTATTGGTGAAAGGACAGTAAGATACGCGCTTTGAGGACATGCATGGTGGTGAGGGAGCAGTTTTCAGAAATGCCTGCAGACAGTATCAGTAACTGTAGTTTGGATGGGGACCAACACACTGTTACTTGCGACACGCACACCTGAATCAACACAAATTAATGAAATCACTGAAATCAGAAGTCACGGCATTCCGTACGACCACAGAGCAATAAACCACAAAAGTAAAGCAATATTTAGACGATTTAGTTGCTGTACTTTTTATCAAGCGAGCTTATCTAAAGAAAGCACCCAAGCTTCTTACCGTACAATAACAACAATCAATTATTCGACTCGTACGATAACAACAAAAGAAGGAAAAGACAACGTGCTACTCACGAGGTTTTTCCGGTTTGGGGAGGAAACGTTTTCCGGGACACTTTTTCTTTCAGCTCTCCCGTATGTCGGAATGGTCATCGGTCAAAGTTTTTCATCGTGTATTACCAATGACAATGAGGAATCGCAATGCTAATTTTTTATATGAGACTTTCGCTCGCAGAAACGCTTGCTCCAGTAACATCCCTGCTTATGCGCTACCATTGAATACCTTAGAAAAAGTTATTAAAAATACGTTTAATATTTTACCGCGGCGGTACGGTCGAGACGATCCTATAAGAGCTGACCACGTAACCTTCGCGAGGGCTTGTTGTCGATGTTTCATAGCCAGACTTGCCAGTACGCAGCGAAATTAGTGAGAGAGACAGAAAGAGAGAAAAGAAGGAAGTGGATAGAATGAGGCGTTTCAATCACTTTGCCACCCCATAATTCGACTAGTGCGGTACGTGTATCCGGCTCACTGCCGCTAGCGCCATGCTTACGTCCCGTTTGTGTGTCGGGACCTGTCTTGAAAGTATCCCAATAAAGGAGCCAAGAAGTATAGACTGACGTGATCGTCAACATTGTCGCTTCCTGCAGGTCTGGTTTCCGGGGTATCCTTCCCGACTTCACGGCATCGGTATTTTTGAACCGGTGTGTGATCGACATCCTTAGCGTATTGCGTGGTGTACGATAAAGAATCTGCATGTCATACGCTTTCTTTTGTTTTTCTTTGGTTGATCGGTGATTGCCGACTGTGTGAATTAGCGCGAAGATTGCTCGGTCGTTTCATTGTGCAGGAAAACAAGATATTACGGGGGACGCTTAGAAGCTGTAATCAGCTGAGATACAGATGGCTTCGCATAGTCCCCCTACCAAATAGCAAAAAGAGTATTTCATTGTGTTGTCTCGTCCTTAGCATGTTAGGCTGATCTTTTTCACCGAGTTCAACTACAGAGATAACGTGCGTGCACTTTGCTTCAGATAGACCTTGGTGGAATTAAAGCCACTTCTCCGGTCACATTGTCACTCTTTCTGTGGAATGCTTCAAGACGACTGTAACACTCCATGCGCGCAAAACACGAAAATCGCCGCGTCCGGCCTTTTGCCATTGGTGCGTCGCCGTCCCTATATCGTGTCTAGCATCAGGATTGGTTGGAATTGGTTCTTGCGAAACAATTCTAGCATCGCTTGTTGGAAATATGTTCCCTGGTGCAACTGCGTTCCGACCAGAAGTCCTCAAAAAATTCAATTGCTCTTAGATGGGGCCGTAGTGGATTCCTCAGAAAAAGACTAAATTTCCCTCGGAGAGTTCAAAATCAAGGGCTGGTTTAAGAATCATGCCTTTCAAGTACGGCCTCAGTAGTTATGCAATGTCTGCACCTTACGCTC